>NC_143012.1:258037912-258337912 GCF_055824585.1 Amblyomma mixtum | reverse complement strand
AGGGGCTTTTGGTGAGGTTGACAGAAGCTTAGAACATAGTAATCCCGGGGACGTGATGTATATAAATTGGCGAAAGGATTGTGGGAGACATTCTTTTTTTTTGTGGAATTGTAAATTTACCTTAACGACAAAGTGAGAGAAGTTTTAGGATAAATGTGACTGGACATACCCGGAGTATGTGCAGACCTACGCGCCTACTACTCCATTCTTTGAAATTGTAGCAGGTTACTTCTGTGGCTTATGTTGATAGTTATCTGTCAGTCTTAATTTGAATGCGGTAACGAGTGGCGGTGTTTCCATTCTTTGACAACAGCCGAGCAGGGCTGTTGCTCCCGCCGCTGGCCAAGAGCTCAGTCCTTTGTGGGCGCGAGTTAGCCAAATGAACAGTTTTAACGCGGTAGCGTTAAAGCCGCCTTTCTCCAAAAAATCCGGTGTCGGCATTCTAGACGTCGGCATTGCGAGCGAAAAATCACGTGCATGGCTCTAGCAGGTTGTCCCCGGAGAGTAACCCAGGTGGGAGGTGGGCCACCCATGTCACGTGACCTTGCAGCACAATCACAATGTGCCCACCCGTTGGTGAGGAAACTACCCAACGTGGCAGTTGGCAGTTAAATTAGTGATGGGTCGCTCGGAAAAAGCAACCCGGGTCGTACAGGGCACACCCCTGGGTGGGCCTGCCGTCGCAGGGCAGTGGCGCATTGTTTAACCGCTGCACCACGGCGCGAAGAGGGTAGGAGAAATTTCTGGGATCTATGAAGGTAAGGTTTAGACTGACTTTCGCCATATCCGAATTAACCCTCTACGATCTCGTTACATATAACCTTAAATTAAATGTCCATATATCTATATATGAAATGGCCCCACCAATTTTTTTTATAGAGCCAATATAGAGCCTTCTTTATCGTACAATACACTATACAACATGAAATGGAGTAGAGTATTTCATTGTGGCAGCATGTACAGCTTTCTCAAATGTATAAAATGCAGCAGGGTTTCCTTTTGGGCCACGCCGTGTGACTTGTTATGCATCCTAAGCGTTCCAAATCTCTCAGAGTTAAGCGGAACTTTGGTCCTTTCTCTCCGAATGAGAGGACTTCCGCGGTTACTACCGGTGTGCCGCTACATCGTCTCGAAAAGGGCCAACGGCCTTAGTACTGCAGTCACCGATTTATTTCATTGGTTTCACTGAAGGCCAGAGTGAACTTGAAACACTTATCCTGGTCACGACACCAGTTAACTTGAAACACTTATCCTCCTGGTCACGGCACCAGTCAAGTTTCTCCTCCGGATCGTCGTTGGAATGGCCGGTCCGTCTATGATCGTATGTAGTTAACAGTTCGAAGCGCACTTCTCGCCTTCGTCCCCTCGTCCGGCGACGCGTTGCCGGTTTGGGCAGCAACTCCAAACTTCTTGATAGACAAAACTTGTTTATTGAAGACGGGGACACAAAAATAGAGGCAACAGCAGAAAAACGCGGTTAAAAGAAAGGCTGTCTAAAAGACGGGCTGCAGGAAAGCGGCCGAGACTGTGACTTGGCGCGCTCTCCCTGCTCTTTGTTTGCAGCAAGTTTTAATATCTCGATAATTGGGCGGAGCTTTATTAAATCTGCTCTCGCCCAATTTTAACCAACACTGCTGCGATGGCACTGTAGATACAAGTGGGCAGAGCCCAGTGCTCGCCAGAGCCCGACTCTAGAGGCGCCAGTAACGTCCACTGCTTAGCTAGACAATCGGGGATTTAAGAAGTCGCCGACCTTACTGACCCCCACGCACTTGACAGCTAATCTCTTTTCAATGGAACACGGTTGTCGGGCCCCCCGCGGCCCCGACAGGGCTCTTCGCGGTCTTACTCCCCGTTTCCCGCTGCTTGGACAGCGTGCGACGCGCTGTCACCATTCCTAACCCCCCCCCCCCCCCCCCCCCCCCCCCCAGACGGACATGGTAGGGGGAAATTAGCTATTGGCGCCGTAGGCTGCCAGCTTAACAGCTAGCAGTGATCTTAGGCGCATATTAGCAATATACGCCTAAGATCACATAAACAGAGCAGCACCCAATAACTTACAAGCGCAGGTGGCAACTGCGAGGAGTGCAACGACCGCATGCGATCTCTCATGAAAAGCACAAACAGAAGTTATACGGACTGCATAAATGAAAATTGCATGTTACGTAGGGTAATCCACACTGAGTACAAAAAAGCCTAAAATCATTTTGCCAGTATTTTCAGAGGTGCGAAATTGGCGGCACCTTGTGCACGACTGCTGAATATCGTAGTCGGAACACGCAGCTATACAAGAACACTGCGCTCCTCAGTGCACTACCAAATACATGGCGGACTCATTGGAGGGCCACATGTAGATGGGAGGCGGCGGGTTCAATGCACCAGCTGCCGGTGGTTAATGGCGCCCAGGTTGGTCTGGCCTAGCGCGGGTTGTGGATGCTCTACGAGGCCTTAGAAACCTTCCTTCATACGGAGGAGCGGCAAAGGCCTCAGTTAAAGGTGCCGCGTCAGAAAGTACACACCTCCTTCACGATGTGACGTCACAAACGTGCAGAGGCGCTGATGTCAGTAGCTACTTGTGCTTGGTAGGGAAGACGGGTTCTGGTTGACAATGCCTACCACTGCTACAACAGCTACTGGTGGGACAGCGCGGCTGCATCGTGTCCAGCGTGCGGAGACGATTCTCGCCAGGAGAGACAGGCCTAGGTGAACGCATTACCACTTTTTTTTTGTTTACAAGGTGCCACGGTGTGAAGACTCCCAGTGATTTATGAATTTAAAGTAACAATGACCTTTTTCTTAAACAGGAATTAACCAATTACGCGATCTCATCACACCGTTAATATGTTCCCTCCAATTTTATTTCTCCACCACTGTGCTTGCAGATATTCCACGCCAGTATGCTTACCGCTTTGCAATATCTTGCACGTTATTAGTAGCCGGTTTTCTTCGTGCAGGCAGTGACATTAAAATCAGTAAACAGCCATTTTTTTAGGTGGAGCGGGAATTCAACTCGCGCCTGTGTGCCAGGCAACAAACTTCATCTTGAAAAAAGAGATGCTCTCCACTCCCACTTGCTGTGAAAACCCATGCAGAGTGATCAACCAGTTGGATAATTCATTTCACATGTGCTTCTCCTTCTGAGCGCGAGTTCACGTCTACAAAACTATTGAAGAAGGATGGATAACTGGGCGAGTTTGTACTGATACATCGTGGGAGGGAACAGCGCGAGCAAACCGACAGACGAAGCAAGAGGAAGCAGCGCTCGTCTTTGTGTCCTCTTGCTTCGTCTGTCGGTTTGTTCGCGCTGTTCCCTCCCACGATGGATCTACAAAACTAAGAAAGAAACTGCCTTTCGTTTGCAGCCATTGCATGAATTCATTCTCCACAAGGTGTTGCAGATTGCGCAGAATGAATGGAGTATGCTTGCTTTTTCGGCGCAAACTTCCCCTAGACTGTCCTAAATGTTGAATCGCTCAATAAAATTTTCAAAAGCGGGGCAGCAGAATTGCATGATTATGACAGCCCCGCATTCGTTTCTGTTTTTATGGCAACTGATTGCAGGGAAGAAATGCTCCCAAAGCGCTACGCAGTCACCGTCACTTTTGCTGCTGCATTAAGGAAAAGGGATCCCGGCTATGACATTCTTCATTGTCGGTGCGTTCATCGCCATTAGTGACAGCGACGGGGGCACCGAGAAGGCAAGATGTGTGAGTCAGTATGGCTACCCTGACGGGGTTCACTTCAAAGCCGATGATGTTGAGCGGTAGAACTCTTGGCTGACGCGGATCGGTCACGTAACTTTGGTTTTTCACGATCCTTTTACATTAGACATCGAGTCTAAATAGCTCGCTATGTAAGATAGACGAGTGATAGAGCTATTTAGACCTGATGAATGTTGAATTGTTTTAACATTTTGCGATTCATCATGCTACGTTCATCGGATGCGAAGTGTCACGTCACATATGTATAAAGGTTGGTTGGTTTTGGTTTTGTGGGGTTTAACGTCCCAAAGCGACTAAGGCTAGGAGAGACGCCGTAGTGAAGGGCTCCGGAAATTTCGACCACCTGGGGTTCTCTAACGTGCACTGACATCGCACAGTACACGGGCCTCTAGAATTTCTCCTCCAAAGAAATTCTAGCCGCCGCGGCCGGGATCGAACCCGCGAACATATGTATAAAGGGGCTAAGTGTATAATATATATCAACACCTAATGGGCATGGTTCAGAAAAAGTGCGCTGCGAAACAAGCGAGTGGAGAGATTTTAAACTTTCTATTAATGTATAGTGTCCAGGGCTCAGGACTCAGGGAAGAGACATGCAGAAAGGGCTGCAATAACCAAACATTTTTATGCCTCTCTGCATTCAAAAAAGATTTTATAGAGAGAAAAGAAAAAGAAGGAAGCGGCGAGCAACATATTTTTGATTTCTATTTATTTGTTTACGCAATATTGAAGACTTCTTTTAGGACAAAGATAACAGGGCACAAAGAAAATGTACCTGCCATGGTGTCTTAGTGGTTAAGACGCTCCTCTACTGAGCTGGAGCATCCGGCTTCGAACCCAAAAGAGGTAGTCGCGTTTCGATGGAGGAAAAACGCAAAAGGCACCCTTGTGCTGTGCGATGTAAGTGCACGTTAAAGACCCCCAGGTCAAAGACCCCTTCTAATACAGCACCTCTTTCTTCCTTTCTTCTTTCACTCCAAACTTAACTCCTTCCTTTAGGGCTTGGTTTCGGTGTCCACCCAAATATGTGATGCAGTTACTGCGCCATTTCCTTTTCTCAAAAATCAGTTTTCACAAAGATATTGTGATAAATATCTATACAAAAACAAGCAGGCGTCGCTGAAACAAGTACCGCATATAACTGTAAAGAATGTAGGAAACATATCTCATTCATTACAAAGTGAGATACCTTGCGAAAGTCATCAGCTGATTTCTTACTCACAGTTATGGCATTCCGCGAGGTTATGGTTCTTGATGACACAGCTGAACCCTCAAATTTCGTCAAGTATGGTGTTAGTCTATGGTTTTTGTGATGAGCCAGCGGCTTCTCAAAAAGATACATATGAGTAGAAAAAAATGGCGTGAAGGTGTTTGATATTATTTACTCTCATTATTAAAGGTGGGCAGTCAATTCTTTGGAGTTAATATATATAAAGCGTACTGCGCGTCTCTGTACTTTTTTCATTTTTTTGTTATCCTCTACTTCTATGGAGGCCAGGATGACAGTTGTTTTTTCGGGCTTTAATTTATAAGAAAGTTATGGAGAATAATTTACAGGTGCTAGGTTTGCAGTGAAGAGATCTAAGTTCATGTATTGCTAGTGAGCTAATGTGTTCTATGTGGTTGTTCTATTTAAGCTCCCAGTTAAACCCAACACAGACATATTTGTACCTTGTCCCTTAAATATGTAATACGCCAATAATAAAACAGTTACGTGAAGCAGCCTTTTCTTCCAGGTTATACGCACGATGACTGTATTGGGCTTTCATAACTAAACAGCGCTAACAGATTAGACGAAACAGCTCTTAGCGCTGTTCAGTTTTTGTTATTAACATGCACCAATCAGGCCTACTCAGCCCTTCTATTAAGTACTGTTTTCTATAAATTTGCTTTCCTATCCAGATTTCTTAATTTTATAATGTTTTATAGGCAGGACGTTTTATAGAATGGTGCTCAGATTAATTTTTAAGCAAGAGCTCTAAGTCTCCTGCTCAATGGAAAAATTCGTCGTCCCTTTGGCGGCATCCGGCGTAGCTGCGTCGTGAAATTCCGGATCGGTCGAAAAAGTTAGAAGTCGCACGTGGAGTGCTGAAATTTGAGAGTGATTAAAACAAATAAATAAACTGGTATCACGGTTCACACAAAAGTCATAACGATATCACAAAAACGGCATTACTATATTTTAGCACATAAAGCGAATAAATTGCGCTTAAAAAACATTCTGATTAATAGTTTGATATCAAACCCTTAGGATCCTAGTTAGAGAGTTCACTCGTAATGGGGGATATTCAAAATTCCGTAAGTGCACTTTCCCGCATAACATTGCTGCCCAAAACAAGATGGCGGACCATGCGTTTCCGGCTGAAACAAAGAAAGAAAGACTGTTTTTTTTATTCTTCGAAAATACGTTTCTTACATTCTATCCACACCTTTAAAGCCTCTCCTGTATCCCACGTAGTTCCTCCATAGCGAAGTCGGCCATCTTGTTTTTGGCAACATAGTTATGTGGCAAAGCGCACCTTGCGGAATTTTGAATATCCCCTGAGCAGCTAAAATCTTTACGTACACACATACTATTCCGTGTTGCAGATACACATGCGCAAGCCTTGTCACACTACACTCTACCTGCATATCAAAATTGCGGGAGACATACACATGCGCCAAGAACCGGCAACCATTCGGAAGGCCGGTCCTGCACAGCATAAACCTCATGCACCAAGGCGCGCGGTTCACTGAACAGAGACTTACATGAACGAGGCGGTTGCCCGTCTCAATCATGAGGCTCTTCCACAGTAAAAAAATTCCAATGAGCATTAGGAGATCGCACGGAATCCTGGAGTCTTTCAGGACAGGCTAGAACCTTATCGTGTGTGGCATGATCTCGATGTCCTGTTAGATTGTCCGCTCAAGTATCGCCTAGAAAAACACTCCATCATGGCACCACACGAAGCAATGATCTGTCGTCTCTGGTTGGCCGCACAGACGACAGTTCAACGACGATGGCCCAAAAAGTCCCCTTGGCGCGAAGTCAGGTATTGGCGGGTAGAGTCGAAATGTGGATTTAAAAAAAAAACGATTTTGCAGCAGGTTGATTATACATTCGCTTAATTCATTTTAATACAGTATAATTCTTAACTCTAGATGAGGCAGATACACGGGTGCAGCGAAATGAGATGTACTACTACCCTGGTCATTTGTCTTACTGACAGTTAGAATAAATGCTACAACGAGAAGCGAACAGTCAGGCAACTAGGTATCAGCAAACCTCCATCAGGTAACCTCACTAAGCTCCCTGTCAGCCATGAGCAGTCGAAGCAAACAGATAAGAGAGATGAAAACTCAGTAGCATTCTAAGCACCGCTAGCAAAAAGGGATGTCTTGCAGCTCTGTGGAAGAAAACCATGAAAGAAGCTGGTGAATAAACCAGTTAACAAGGCCAACTCCTTTAGATTCGAGGAAAGTAGTTTTCTCGACGCAGAGGCTCCTATTGAAAGAGCCAAACAAAGGCCGTGAATAGTCTGTGAAGCGTTTGTACTTTTTTTCTCGCATAGTGCACCACTTGCAACTCAAAGACAAACTTTGCAACCAAGAATATGTTGCAAAATTATGCCCAAGCAAAAACCGAGAGCTCCCGACCCATCTACGCCTGCTTTTGGCACCTCAAAGAGAGAATCTGCGACTTTTAATAAGACCCATTATTCCGAAACAGATGAAGAAAAACCACAAAAAAATCTAGAAAATCAGAGCCTCGGCTTATGCCTCCTAAGCGATTACGTTTTGTAGTCCTGTAACCATGCCAGAATGCTTTAGATTTTTAAAAATTAAGAGCCGTGCCAGAGACGTCAGAGAACTGCGCTCCTAACTGCAGAGCTTCAAGCTTGCAGCGCACAAGCAAGTAACCAGAAGAATAATGCCAGCCTTGTCTGAACGCCCGACTTTCCTTGCACGACGTTATTGCGCGCCAGGGTCCGAACTTCTTCCTTGGCAGTACGCCCCTTCCCAACAGCCCTCGGAGATTCCTGCTGTTTTTTCTTCACGGAGAGGGCTGTCATCACAGCCACCTCAGTACACAACGCAACGATACGTCCAACCTCCATCATCACAACTTCCTCCACGACACAGCATGCCTCCTTCTTCACAAGTGCGTCAAGCTAACCACAGAATAGCCGAAAATGATTTCGGGCGATTTTACAGAAGTGCGAAATCGGCGGCACCATTTTTACGACTGCTGAATATCCGAAGTCAGAACACAAAGCTCTACGGAGACATTGTACTCCTCTGTACCAGATACATGGCAGAGGCACGTGAGGACTACATGTGGATGGCAGGCGGCGGGTTCAATGTCCCAGCTGCCGATGGCTAATGGCGCCCAGGTTGGTGTGCACTAGAGCAGACCGTGTACGCTCGGCGTGGCCTTAGCAACTGACGTCTTTCTTCGTACGAAGGAACGGGGAACGCCTCAGTAGAAGGTGCCGAGACAGAAAGTACATATCTCCTTGACGCTGCGACGTCACAAATGAGTGGAGGCGCTGATGTCAGTAGCGACTTTCACACGGTAGGCAAAGCAGGTTCCAACTAGCCATGCCTTTCGCTGCTGCCATAGCTACTGTTGGGACAGCGCGGCAGTATCGTGTCCAGACTGGAAAGATGAACACCGCCAGAACATCCAGACATGGGTGAACGCATTGCCATTTTTTTTGTTTACAAGAAGTCACGACATCGGCGTCTGCTCACCCCCAAACACCTTCGCCGGTGACTCCCGTACACCTGGAGCCAGGATACTATTAAAGGTAGAACTACACGGCAGAGCATTGGCTCGTGGATTAAGCGTCACGAGACGTCCAAGTACCGCTTCTTTCGTGTCTGTCCCGCAAGGGTGGTGAAGTTGACATGGCGAGAAACCATCCTCATACCTAATCCTCTTATCGCTACCTTCAAAGGCGAAGGTCAGAGGAGTGGCGCTATGCGATTTGACGCATGCGTACCGCGTTTTTATTGCGAAAGCAATACGACGCTCACTAACGGCGTTTCGCGTAGCGGCGGCCGGTAGCCACGTTTGACCTTTAGAGTGACGTCTGACGTAGCAACCGTCGCGGTGGACACCTGAACCGCACCGTACAAGAAGGGAAGCAGTGGGAGTGAAAGAAGAAAGACGAAGAAGAGCCGCAGTGAAGAAAATGAAAATTCAATTTGAGGAAAGGCAATTACGCAGTGACTGTCTCGCATCTCTCTGTGGACCTTTCGTGCCCTCAACTTTATATGCGTGGAGGAATTTGCTACCGCACTTGCAGCCGCGGATCCAGCGTCCCATGTCATTATCACCGACTCAAGGGGAGCTTGTAGCAATTTTTAACAGGGCCAAATTCTAGATCTTACCTTCCAAATTTTGCACAGATGTGAGTACCGGAATTTCCCAACCCGGCGAACCATCATCTGGGCCCCAGCACATGCGGGGATAGAGGCAAATAAGGCAGCGGACGCTGCCGGCCGCGCGCTTAACCACCGGGCATCGCCTCTCTCGCCGCATGATCCAGCTACTGATTTTAATCCGGCTATTACTTTTCGGGAGATCTCTCTTTTGTATCAAAACGCTCACGGCCGTTACCCACCCCCCTGTAAAGGCCTCAAGAAGGGAAAGGAGCGTTGGCTTCTTCGCCTCTACACCAACACGGCACTGTGCCCGGCAGTGCACAAACATTTCAATTTGGCCTTTTCGGGTGAGTGTCCACACTGTGGGGAAGTGTTTGCGGACACGCATCACATGGTGTGGGCATGCCCGGCCAATCCTGCTTTCCTACCCCACCCCCACCCCACCCGAGAGGACTGGGAGGCTGTCCTGCTCGGCTGCTCAACTCTCCAGGACCAACGAGCCCTGGTGACAAGAGCCACCGCGCCGCCGCCGCCGCCGCCGCGGAGGCCACAGGGGTCCCGGACTAGGGATCCCTCCTAGGGATTGTGAGGGCCGGGCCCTTCAGGCACGGTCCAAGCAATACCTCTCTTGCACATAGTATAAATAGATGTTTTACACCTCCACCACCTCTCGGTGGACGCCCGTCATCCGTTCGCAGAGGAAGGGAGGAAGTGGGAGTGAAAGAACGAAACGGAAAGAGGGCCAGTAGTGAATAAAATGAATTAGAGGAAAAGAAATTACGTAGGAGGTTGCACCGCTGCGCGGAGGAGAGGCCACAGTTGGCACGATTCCAGCGCACGGACGGACACTGCGAGCATGAACGGACGCCGCGAGCATGAGCCATTAAGGGCTTTCGTCTTAAAATTAATTAGAGGAAAGGAAATTACGTACAGGCGCTAGTGACGTTATAGCGTGACATCATACCAGGAGCCAGAGACGGGCTACCAACTCGGCTCGTCGGGCAACGCAGGGCCGCTTGCCACGGCGCGCCGCGCTCTTCCCACTAGAGGCTCTGCATGTGCACTATAGAACACCTGCTTTCGCAACCTACCAGGCTTAACCAAAGCTAAGTTCCCACCAATGTTTTCTTCGCGCCCCCGAAGCGTGAACCTCATGGAGTGAAAATAAAACATTTGACGTCTGATCCTCAGTTCAATGGTCTCTCTTTAGAATTCAACCTAATCTAAATGTTCATGACCTGAGAGTACCTGTCAAATTCTTTAAGCCCCTTTGATATTCTCGAATACATATTTGATAGTCAGCAGAACGTGCATGGTCTGAAAGATTCATATTAGCGGGATTTGCAGCAAAATGAAGACATGCGAAAGAAATAGGACAACACGGGTGCTTTCTACTATTGTTTAATCAGGTGAAAACCGTCCTCATTTATTATATAGGCATCCCTGTTCAAGCGTACGCGTCCAAGGCACCAAGAAAATCAGCGCCAGTCTTATCAGATTAGGCATGAGAGAAATTTCTACTCAGCCTCATAATGAAAAACTAATGTGTCACTGGTACAGCTCAAGCCCGCCTAATTGATGTAAAAGGCGTCCAGAGTTTCAGGTGCAGTCTACTGTGTGCCTCTACTCATAATCCTCACATCACGGAACCGTGGTGTAAAATTGGTGTGAGCCCTGCAGTGTTTGACAAGTATATCACCTTCTTTATTTTCAATGTCTTTTGCATGTTCCCTAAGTCGGTCATTCACGCAACGTCCCGTATGTGAAGTGTAATTTTTTCCGCGAGGCGGCGGAATTTCATAGACGACGTTAGTGGCGCACTTTTCGAAACTCTGCCCATGTCTCCTCTGACAGCTGACCTTTTGCCTTCTCAAGTTACGCGACGGCTTAGCAGGGGAAGCTTGCTAGGAGCACAGAAAATCACCAGTAATTAAAACGGTTTGCCACTTTCTTCAGGGTGTGAGTGACTTTGTGAACGTAAGGTACCATTACAGGCCTCCCATTCCTCATTGGTTCATTTCAGTCTGCTTCATCCTTCACCTTCTTCCGTAGTGTTTCCGCCACAGGTACCAAGACCGACTTAGGAAAACCGGGTGGCTTCTACTAGCCTCTATAATGGATTATTAAAGCTAGCTTGCATCTCATATACGCACGACTTCTGGAGCGTGGACTCCAAGCATAGGGGCTGCGGTGCCCCTTTTGAAAACCTTTCAGTGGGCAGCATTATATGGCAAAAGACTGATTGGCGCACGTGGGGAATAAGCCCAGTAAATGTGCCCTTCTAACAACTTTAAATGTAAATCTAGAAGCTGCAGTATGCCATTATCCGGTACATGAAAAATTAAAGTTAGTCCTTTTCAAGCTTAAAATCATCTATAACACTGCGTAGTGTTCTCTCAGTTGGCAGAATGTGTTACTTGTTGAAAACAATAAAAAAGTTGTCCATGTAAGGAAACATATTAAGGACCTTGTCATTACTAAAATGACCGGACTAATCGCGTAATGAGCGTTCCATGAATGACAAAAAGAGTTTGCGAAGTATAAGCGCTATGCAAGAGACAATGCAGATGCCTTTCTTTTACAAGTGAAGTTGCTCGTCAATACAGATAGAAAAAGTGCTACAAAAATAAAATTCTCAAAGCTCTAAAAAATTATCTACCGTGATACCAACGGCGTTTTAGAAAAAGACAGCGCCACATATTTTGCAGGATTCTGCAAGATTCACCAAGATTCTGCTGCTGCAGTAGAATTGACGAGGGAGTATTTATTATCTTTAATGTTACGAAAATTATATTTGTGTACAAAAGCTTTCACGTAAGCGTTATATGAAAAGCGAGTTCAGAATTCCACCTTCCAAAATTTTACCGCACTCTAATTCTCGCCTGTAAGCTTGCGTTGCTTCTTATGGCTTCGAAAGCATCGACTCTACTGGATTCCCTATTTTATGCTAGCGAACTCAGTCATGAAGTCCTTGACAAGATGAAAGCACTTATGTTTCAGGTTATGTCAGCATTCTTGTCTTCCTATGATATTACATTACTTCACCAAATTAGCTGAAATTCCCCGGGCCTTTGGGTATTGCATAAAGAGCGGGCACCGGAATGAGAAAATTTTTGAACAAAAATTATCGTCAAATTGTTGACGATAATTTGGAAGAGCTCGGTGAACAAAATTCGCCGGTGCAAGTGAAGCAACGAGAAAAAAAGAAATATCCTCTACAACGAACTACTCAAAACTATCGTTTATATTCTATCTGTCGTGTCCTTCATGAACTGCAGAATATGATAAGCACCTTTCATACATCAATAGGGACCTGCAAATTCTGATAAGCTGAGCTCAAGGCGCGCCATATTGCTAATACCTTATGCAGAAGATCGCACTAAAACATTCAGCATTTCGTCAGTTCTCTTTGCATTACATGCGGTGCTGATGAAAAAAAAAATTTAGGGGGCACTTTGTTGACCTAGAGTGCGGTAAGGCGAAAGCCGTAAGCGAGGTGTTGCAGCTTGCGTCACTTATGTGTGGTTAAGATGTTAAGCTTCGCCTCTAAGAGTGGAACGCGACAGCGTCTTGCAACGCTGCCAGGTAGTCCTCAGAACGTCATCGCCCATTCGGCTCTACGCCTTGCTCGACGGTGAATTGGTTTTTGAGAAAAAGAAATGTATCTCTCGTATATCTCGGTGGACACCTGAACCTCGCAGTAAGGGGAGGAAGGAAGATGGGAGTGAACGAAGACGCCGTATTAGCTAGACGCGCCTTTTTTCACTCCAAACCGTCGAAATGGCATGGCGGAGTGGTTAGCGTGTTCGTCTCGCACTCAGGAGAGTCTGGTTCGATTCCCCAATTCGACCAATTTCCTACTTGGTTATATTTATTTGTGTGGTGTGACTAGAAAAGTTAATTAGGCTAATTGATCTTTACCGATGCTTTAATGCCACACATCATGTCCTGTCACTCACCTGTCAAGTGATGGAACTCTCTAAAATGTTCGACACAGTGTCTATGAACCATCTAGAAACGTCTATTAATGATGGCTAATGACAATTAAGCATGACTTACACATTTCGTGATACTAGTTGATGTATGGTTTGTGATAGTTAACATGACCTTAACTAGTACACTGATTAACTAGCGTTATTTAAGGTACAAACGCAGTACACAGTCCCACATGCCACTTCTTAACTACTACTAATTACCGATTAGTCATTTAGTCATTAAGTAGAATAATATAATCATGAAATCCCTTTATTTCATGTTCCGGCATCTTTCGTTTGCACCCGATTAAGTATCAATTGGCTATTGATTGGCATATGCCCATATAAGGCATGCATCCGAAACGCGGAAACATTTGCTAACACGTCTTGGTCACGAGAGTATGAGGCATTAAAGACGTTCGTCTTAGAATTGCTCTAAAACGACCTTTGGTGGCGTTGGTAAAAGAGCGGCTCTAAAATGACCTAGTGCATTACATGTGGCATCGGTCAAAGTAATTGCTCTAAAACGACCATCGTTCGTGTAGGTAAAAGAGCGGCTGTAAAACAACCTTTAAAGAGTAGGGATTAAAGCGCTAATACATTCTTTTTTATCGTCTGTGTCACTCCAGTGAAGGGATATTGTTGGAATGGATGGGCGCATGTTTCTTTTTCTTTTTTCTGAGAGAGCCCTAAACCAGGCGATTAAATGTGGATAGAAGCAGCTTAACTCTTGCGGAGATGGCTGCTGGTAGGTCCACGGTACTGGGTATTTTCACAGAGGAAATCCCCATCGTCCGCCTGTCAGGTTTGCCTTCTCACTAGCGTTTGGTACGGGAGCTTCGGCGCACGCAGGCAATCGGCCCTTATTGATAAACTCCAGTGTCCTCTCAGACACCTCCCGATGGCGTGTAGGCGTTTGTGACAAAACGAAACCCACGGAGTGAAGAGAAGCTCTAAGCCTGTGGGAAAACGTTTTCGCCCACCAGTTCGATCAGTAGTGCCAAAGATTTGTTTATCTGAACGTATGGTTGCCTATCCGGGATAGGCGAACTTTCCCAATATGCGCGTGCACACTATTCCGCTTTTCCTTCATTGAAAAATACGCTGGCGACCACTATTCTGTTGAACGCGACTGAATGTGGGTGGCAGCACATGACTCAAGTTTATATATTTCTCACTTTCAATCCTCGGGGCGCTGCATATGTTGTGCGAAAACACCATATGTGGCATGTTGCCTAACATGCACTATAAAGTTTTCTCGACATTCCATGTGAATCGTTGCTTTCAGGAACCGGGCGTTCGTCATGTTTTCGTTCAATAAGAAAGCCACATTCCATTACTAGAGCGCGACCGCGCCATTTGCGAGGTGCAGTTTGAAAGTTTATTTTTATAATTTGTCTGAAAGGCTGCATTTCGTTCCGGCGAGACAGTTATCTGAACGTATACCTGCGTCGATCGGATATAAGCGGGTTTTGCTATCGAGGTTCCCTTTGTTGGCCTGAAAGTAAACATGAAATGTTGGTGCCCTTAGTTCTAGAGGGAGGAAATGGAATGTGTATTACAACAGACGAGTACGCGGACTGAAGTTCTTAAAGTTTCAAATCCAGAAAAAAATTAAATACAGCTGCTGCTAACACCGGCCGTTTTTTCAACCAAACTGAGCGGACGCAAATACCACCTTGCGCTGCTCTCGTAGGCTTGGAGACACTGCCATTTGCTTCGAAACGACAATCGCAGAACAATTTTCTTCCTTGATGTCGCGAATTTGAATGTACCTGCTGAAGAAAAAAATTATTAATTTTGCATTATAGTTTTCTCACCTCAAAAATGTGCAATTAGTTGCCGGCAAGCAAGAACACAGCCATACTGAGCGGTCAACGATTTTTACTACAAAACAACGTTGGTCGTAGTTGCCCACAGCATTACTGTAAAAACGCTGGCTATTATGTGTTTTCATTTTTTATCGCATAAGTTAAATGATGCGGTAAACTTCTCACACAGTTCTCTAGGCTTCGGTGAAGACAGGCTTAGAACAAGAAATAATTTTAACGCTCTACGATCCCTGCTTTGAGTAACAGAGTTTATTTAGTTGGCTTCTTTCGGATTGCGACCACTTGCATTATCATCCAGTGGTTGAAAATTATGAACTGTTTTAATGCATTTCAGTTGCGAAATAATGCTCGTTTAACTGATGCCAGTTTTTCTAAGAGAGAGAAGTTTAATAATATATTGACAAAAACACAAATTCCTAAACCCAAATTTCCCGCATAAAAATTAATTAAGCAAACAGCACGTGGTAATCACCACTTTACCACCTTGCAATCGACGACTGTTTAGATGCTATAGCACTAAGTATTAAGAGTCAACGACCTGCACGCCGCGAAGCGTCGGTGCTGAGAGACATCTTCAGTTGAAAGCCATTGAATGCGTGGTTTTCAAATATGCTCTTGGATAAATTCTCTGCGCTGCTGTTCCCACGGAGTGACCAACCAATGCCCGAGTTAGGGGAGCGTGCTGTTTGATTTCTTGGAGCTCCTTGAAGTGGGCAAAAATCGTAACCCTCGCAAAAGAGCTTCAATTTTGGGAAGCTGGTGTGGGTCAGTGGTGCTATGAAATTGCGTAGCTTCTGCGACATTGGAACCAAAGTAGCTGAACTACAATTCACCTACCTTTCTTCCTTCCCAAAACTCCGGTATGAGACACTACACCGATGATTTTTTCTTTCCAGTGCGGCCGACCGTAGTTGGATACATAATAAATAGGCGCGATAAGACAGCTCCTGCACAAACAATGTAAGACTCATGCGCCTCACTTCACCCTCACAATTACCTGGCTAAAGTGTTGTTTATTAGACATATCATGCATTCAGTAACCTCAAGGCAACTGTCCCTGCTGTGCAATAAATCATCTATGTAATACGAAGTTGGCATGACACTCTGCGCAAAGCTCCCAAAGAGGCGCCACTGCCCATTTTAAGTGCCGTAACCCGTCTCAAACATGAAACTGCAGACTTACTTACTTATCTTTGCCCATACCTAAGCTCCTTGTTGTTCGTTAAGCGACCTGTTTTCACACATCAAGACCACACACACATAAACAACCAGCGACATTTTACGAGGTCTACTGCTTTCGTTGCCATAAACTATTGCAATGTAACGCACTGAAAGCTCATCTGAAAAGAGCAAAACAACCACGCGGTAGAGCGCCAACTCAAACGACGCATGTCATCCGGATCTCACATGTCCTCGCGCATCAAAACAGCATGCGTGGGCAATGGCTCTAAGTCACCCTTTGGAGACGACTACATGGCTTTCTGCATGGTATCGCGCAACCAGGGTATCGCTGCTTAGTTTGCAGCGATACCCTTGCATATTTTACAGCGATACCCTCGTAAGACATTCATTTAAGGACTGCCCGCACATTCAAGCCACAATTATCTAGTGCCTGTCAGCAGCCGCTCGTCAAAAGCGCCTTATTTCTTTTGCGCACTGGCTCATTGCCACTTGAAATTAAATCTGCAAAGTAGTAAGATTGAATTCATTATGTCAGAGAGGTAAGCACTTCGCAGCGCCGGATTCAATAATACAACATTTTGGGCGAGTTGGCTACCTACTTTCATTATTACAGCGCAACGACGGCACAAAACAAGAGGGGGACACAACAGCGCTGTTGTGTCCCCCTCTTATTTTGTGCCGCCGTTGCGCTGTAATAATGAATGCCGGATTCAATGCTGAATTAAATGTTCCTGCTCCATCTCGCCCTGTCCATTGTATGTCCAAAACACACTAGCTGAAGAACTGTAAACAACCTCTTGTACTCATTCCGAGTCATTCGTACCTCTTTCAAAACTCTCTCCTTAAGCTCCTTATATGGCATGACCCTCCCATCTGATTCGCTGGCTACAAACGCCCTCATTTCTCAGTCAGAAATGGCAATCGCGTTTTAACAGGGCTCGCAGGCTCTTAGTCTTCTCAGACAGGTTTCGAATGAACCTTCCGAAGTAGTTTACTGCGCCCAGTAGTTTCTGAACACCTTGTTTTGACGTTGGAGGCGGCATATCGACTACGCACTTCATTAAGATTTCATCTGGCTTGATTGCATCTTTCGATATGATGTCGCCTAAGAACTTTACTTCATGCGTGCCGAGAACGCACTTCTGACGGTTAAGCGTTAGTCCTGCTGATTTTGCTGCCAGCACTGCGGCGCGCAAGCGTTTAGGATGTTCCTGTTGCGTGGCGTCCCACACGAGTATGTCGTCGATGTAGACACGAGTACCTTCCAGGGCGTCAAAAATGTTGGCCATTGCTCTCTGGAACACTTCGCTCGCGGTGCATATCCCGAAAGGCAGCCTTAAAAACCGATGCTTTCCGAACGGCGTGGCAAAGGTGTGGATTTTTGAAGATTTTTCATTCAAGGGATTTCGATGAAATCCGCAGTTAGCATCTCGCTTGCTGAATACTTTTCCATTTGCAAGCTCAGACTCGAGTTCGTCTCTGGATGAGAGCTGGTAATGATCTCGCTTCACGCACCGGTTTACGTGCCTAGAGTCTATACAAATGCGCAAGCGGCCATTTTTTTTCGGACAATGACGAGAGGACTCACCCACTCAGCAGCCTCTTGCATCTTTTGGATGATTCCTTCACGTTCCATGCGGGCTAGTTCTTGCCGAAGTGGCTCAAGAAGTGCATGTGGAATTCGGCGCGAGGGTATCGAACTGGGCTTGCTCCTTTATTAAGCTCGAGGCTGTAGCTTTCTTTTACGCAACCTAGACCTTCGAAAAGCTGCGGAAAATCACTGAAAACTTGCATCTTCAAATCGGCAGGGTTTTGAATCGTTTGGATTCTTGAAACTAGACCGAAACGTTCGCAAGCCTGAAGACCCAGTAGCGCTTGCTTTCCTTTCTTGACCACACAGAAATCGGTGGGTTCTTCGGTTTTGCCGATGCGAAGTGGTAGCGTCACAGTTCCAAAGTGCTTTATCACTCCGCCGACGTAGCTGGTCAAGAGCGATGTTGTAAGGCGCCTTCCCTCGCTCACTTTCAGAAAAAGGCCGTGAGGAAGCAGGTTCGCTTGTGCCCCTGTGTCAAGTTTGATCCGCACAGCGCGATTAGACAGCGTTGTCGTGGTTATCCAGTCTTGGCTTCTCGATACATCGCTTATGCTCACGGCTAAAATTTGAAATTCGTCGTCGGATTCCGCTTCAGTCCGCGCTGGACGGTCAACTACATGAATGCTTTTTGTTCTGCAACACACTGCAAAATGGTTTCCTTTCCGACATATGCCGCACGTTTTGCCCCACGCTGGGCATTTTCGCGGCTCATGACTACGGTTGCAGTAGGCGCACTGGCGAATATGTTTCTTTGTGGCGCCTCGCTGCTCTCTTTGATTTTCCCGTACGGCATTTAGCTTCAGTTCGTCCTTCTCCCACGCTTGATTTTGGCTCGCAGTTAGCTCTGCGGCTTTGCAGTATTCTATGGCTTTATCGAGGGTGAGGTCCTTCTCCTGTAGAAGCCGCGTCCGGAGCTTCTTGTCTGCCGTTGCACACAACAGCTGGTCTAGAACCATTGATTCTTTCAGGTCTCCGAAGTTACAGCTCTCAGCTCTCATCTGAACATCGCGTAAGAACTGTTCGAACGGCTCATCATATCGTTGCTGTCGAGTTCTAAAAATGTAGCGCTCGTAAGTCTCGTTACTCTTTGGCGTGCAATACCCTTCCAACTTTTGTCCAATAGCGTCGTAGTCCTTACGATCTCCGTATGACAGTTTAAACGTGTAAAATACATCAATCGCCTCCTGACCTGCCACATGAAGGAAGACTGCATCCTTTTGTGCACTCGTGCGCTCTGTCGCAGGTGAACTTGCCTTGAAGTACAGATCCATCCTCTGCCTGAATTTCTTGCAGTTTTCCGCCGGCGCTTCGGAGAGCATTAGGGGACCAGGGGGCGGTAGTGCTTCCATTGCGCTGGCTCAGTCGAAGTGGGAATGGGCGTGATAAACTTCTGACACCGTGTGTCGTTCAAGATAGCATGCGACGCAGACAACCGCCGTGCTCGAGGTGCAGAGTGACAGTGATCTTTATCGGACGCTTGCGCTCGTGTATCAGCAACCCGGCTAACTGGCTTGCACAGCATGGTCGCCAATCTTGAGGTCTGCCCCACGAATTTCTTCTGGAATTTCAAGGGTCTCCATCATTGTGTCAACACTCTTGAACCATGAGGGCATTATTGGATCCTTTTCTGGCATAGGCGCCAGGACCGCTTTCAATTCTTTTGCATAATCGCCCAGATTTGTACCGGACCTCTGTCCATGTTGCGCATCCGCTACTGATTGAAGTTGCATTTGAGTCGGTTTTATTTTTTCCAGCTCAGTTTGGAGCTTTAACTTTTCAATTTCACACAATTGAACCTTATGCTACTTTTCTACAACCAACGCTTGTGTCATATTTCCTAGTGCCTGTTCTGTCGCTGGCACTTGCTCTGCTGACGCAGGTTGCCTGTTAGGCTCTAGACCATTCTTTGCGGCGTCCATCACTGTATCAGTCATTGCATCTACCTATAGCTTACAATCACTACACAGACATAACAACTTCGGGAGGAAGCAGAAAGGTGTCCTACCTCTCTCGATGCTCCGTCGACCGCACTGCTGCCGGACTCGGCGTGATGACAGCGGACTCCAGGGAAGGTAGACGCACACGGGTGCGTCCCACAGCAGCTGACAACCTTGGAACTCGCTTCGCTTGGTCGCCTGGTTCTTGCTCTGAACCTTTCGATGTGGACGCCTAGTTTCTTTCAGCAGCTTGCTTTCACGAACCCTCGACGGCTTGTCTTCGCCCGGCTCCTTCAGCTCCTCGCTGACTTGAGCGTCCGACGTCCTCTCGAACTCGAACTGCGTTCTTGAAGCGTCTCGACGTCTGTTTCTCGACGCAGCTTCGCGTTTTCTTCGTTAGGACAAGCTACTCTGTAGCTTGTCCTAAAGTACATGGAATCCAAACCGAACCCAGTTAAGATGCGATGTAAATGCAATGTAAGCAGTCGTGACATGATCGCAACGTCTTTCTACTCGAGGCATTGGACGGAAGTTGAGAAGAACAAGTCGGTGGACAAGCTACAGAGTAGCTTGTCCACCAACAAGCTACAGAGTAGCTTGTCCACCGACTTGTTCTTCTTGCCTTCCGTCCAATGCCTCGAGTAGAAAGACGTTGCGATCCTGTCACGACTGCTTACATTGCATTTACATCGCATCCTAACTGGGTTGGTCTGGATTCCATGTACCACCTATATTTCTTGAAAATTTTTTTTGAATCGCTTTCCGAATGCAGATCTGTTTTCCCAACCAACGCACCTGTTGAAGATTGTTGGTTTGAATTGAAAAAATATTTTTCAGCAGGTGAAGAACCTACGCAAAAGTTATGAAAACTAATCATCGGCTGCCAACGAAAGAACCCTAAAGCTGGCTGAAATGAAGTGGATAAGGATAACGGATAAGCATAAGTGGACAAGCATAAGCATCCTGAGTCGGGGGTTCAAAACGTCTATTACATTTTTTTCAGAAAGTTTTCACCATTGACAGCAGCCTAATGTCCCTAAAACACAGCATGTCCTTATAGTCAACCACATGAGGCTAGTACGTTCCGACAAATGTTTCGTATTTGTGGAAACGTCACCACATATCAGAGGCGTCGAGTAAAAGAGTCAAATGTTGATTCGACTTTCATAATATGTGTGCCTTATCTGGAGAGGCACTTAATGACTTAGGTTTGTTATAGCTTCTATTCAAACTTATAGTCCTAGGACCAGTGCTGCTTGTTAAAGTGTGCTTCATGAACACCCATTTATCACTCCTGGTTCAAGCAGGAATCTTGCTAGCTCGGGTTATTGGCTTTATTATGCTTAAGAGAAAATTTCTCAGAACTAAGTTTTCCTTCTTGTACCAGGTTGCACCAAACAGCAAAAAGAAAAAGCAGCTGCCCAGAGCAAAATTTCGACAGCAAAGGTCACGTAAATGTAATTTGAAGTTTCCTTTTTGTGCAGTAAATGCTAATTAAAACATAAGAGAAAGAAATTACAACTAAAATAAACACATATAAACAAAGTATTATTTCCTTGGGCCAACGAATAAAATAAGAAGCTCGAGTGCTGGCTCTGCCAATTATTTGGTGTCGCCAAAATAAATAACTTTATTTTACTTGATGGCTGTAGCGTGAACGTGAGGTAATAGAGGTTAGAAGGAAAGTAAACCTATGGTTATCTCATTGTAACTTCATGGCTCCTGCTCCCAGTATGGAGGCCATGGTCTTCATGGATCTACTTTCTTAGTTTCCTAAAATCAACACCGGAGGAAGAGGAGAAAGAACTCTTTAGCTGTCAAATAACAATACTGTCTCAAAACGTTGTCGGCATTGCTCTGCTTTCTGTTCGTGGTGATTGGTTTTCCGCGGCAGATGAGAAGATATTGAGACTGCCGCCGGTAACGCTCAGTTCGAAATTACAATTAGGCTTAACTCTCATTGATGAAATTCCTGGCAGGCAGAACAGCATTTACTGCCACGAGGAAAACATTTTTTCTAACTATGCGGCCTAACCTTTCCGAAACTGTGGTGCAAGTAGGTTAGGCAAACCTACCGTTAGCAAATATTTATTTAAGACGTTGTGCATTTGATAGGTCTGTTCCTGGTTATATTAATTATAACATGTACTGCACCGAAAAATAGCTGGTTGCAGCATATAACTTTCTTGCCGGTTCTAGTTTATGGCGGCTTTCGGTTAGTAACAGCGCTCGAGTTCAAAGCAATGGAGAAAAGGTCCGAAATTTTATTCCAACAAAACGACCATTTTGCTGATAAACTCGGTTATTCTCCCTCCGGTGTCGATAACCGATCGGTACGCCGTGCGAGTTAGCACCAGTTATTTAGGCTTTCAATATGCGCCTTGCTTCAGTGCACGCTATTGGTCCTTTCTCCCTGAGCGATATAAACTGGAATGGCATTTTAGTAATTGATAGTTACGGAACTGGGTCGTTCTCAGCGAACAGAAGTTCTTTTTCGGGATAGTAAAAGGGTCTCTTATTTGAGCGATCAGACTTCGTTCTGCGCATGTAAGGTAATCAAGTCTGGATAGGATTGATTCTAGTTAAGCACGGCGGTAAAAGTTTGGCTACACTTTTCTCTGCGCTTCTGCATCGTGTGTTTGTCTTCCAAGTGGGAAAACAGCTGCACACGTTATATAAGCACCAGTAAGAGCTGAGGAATAACCACCTGTTACTAGCTTCCTCGGCTTCTCAATCGTAAATATGGACAACCAGGCGGATTTTTTTTCTGGTCCGCTGTGTCTAGTCTACAGATCCGCAGAGGCTTTAAGCCGTATCGAAGCTAGTATTATGGCATTTTCCGCTTAAGCTTCATGCTCTACGCACTGCAGTTGAAGTACCAGACTAAGACTTCTTGTAGGTGCGTATAACGGCTGCTCGTGAAAAGATTATCTGGGTGGCAAGGCTGTCGTCAAGTAGGTAGGAACGGCAACTTTATTCGTTGCGTCTGTAAAGCACATAAATTGTATTCTTCCTTTATTTTATTCTTATCAACCAAACCATTTGCTTATTCCGCCAACGTGAAAAATTGTGTGAGGACATTTCATCGCATCTGTTTGGACGTCCAGCTAGCCCTGCAATGTGCGGAGGGAGTAAGACTGGTTACAGGCGTGCATCCTGGCCGTAATGCTTGTGTGACTACGGACTCTTACTAACACACGGATTACTGATAGCAGCAGCGGAGAAGTCACGGGATGTAACCTCTGCATTGTGGCCGCATTTAGTTTTAAGACAAACGCAAAAATATATTTCTTTTCTGTGCGATTGCAATGCAAGTTAAAGAACCCAGACTACTGTAGTACCCCGAAGGCCCTCATTCCTACGTTCCACGTAGCTCATATGCAACCTTCCGGGGCGTTACATACAACGTACGAATGACAAATGTAGAATATATTCGTGTATTTGCTCTCGAATAAAAACAATTTTAGTAGCACGTAGTATTGTACACTCCAACCATATACTGGAAACCGCTAATTAAGTTTAAGTTCCAATAGAATGACACCAAACGAACGTGATAAGAGTAGATAAATGGAGGCATCAAGGCGTGGCAGAGAGTAGTTTCCAATGAGCGATTGTAAACTGATTTTCAGATCACATTTTCATACCCAGAAATTCTGGACATGTTCGTTTTTCAACAAGAAATAAATTATGAACGCAATTTTTTGCATGTATATTAATGTTTCACTGCAACACTAAATACAGTGGCATATCTTTCTATGGCAGATTTGTATCTTTTTTTCCAATTATAGCTTTTCTACCGTAAAAAACGTTGCCCATTACATTTCTGAAGCAGTCTTAACTACTGGATACGAGATATGGTCAAACTTTCAAACAAGGATTTCGTTACGCATCGGAAGAATGAACCTTCACTATTTGCACAGAATTATACTTACAATAATACACACTTGCACCAAAAATAAAATGCACGTCCATGAATCCCAGACTGCGGCGCTAATCAACGATGAGAAAAAATATAAAAAAGTTTGGCGGGAACTCAACAGTGCATACACCGAAAAACAAGCGATTTGACCACTGTTATGAACACTTTTATATATGCTGCAGCAGCTTCGACTCTCCCTGTGAAACCAGTCTGTTTCTATTCTTGTCCTGAATATTATCCATTGATGTGTCGCATTAACACGCGAATTACGATCAGTCTCGGTAATTGACACGAGTTGTGACGACAAGCCCTCCATGACACTTTAGTTAAAGGGATGCTGAAAGGTTTCCCCAAAAAATTGAGTGAAGATATACACTTTACAGTTTTCCACCCTCGGAATTCGAATTTCTCATCGAAATTAGGCAAAAGAAAGCGCAAACCTATTTTATTTTGGCGAAAAGTGCCGCAGCAGCCTCGAGCCAGCTCGCGCGCCTCGTTGCCGCCTGTGATTGGCTGGGCGCCTCGTGACGTAAACACTGGCGTTGGCTCGGTGAGCCCGGCTCGGTCGCCGCCGATGTAGTACATGAAGCGCGGCGCGCGGTGTTCCGGTTGTTGGTTTGATGCTTATATCACGATGGAACACATCGAAGATTACCAGGAGGATCTTGGCGTCATCCCCTACATGTACGAACCAATCGCAAAGAGCAAACCGCTCCAAGGAAGCAACGATGCTGGCGCAAGCGGTGCTTTTGGCTTGAACGAAAGAGAAGCGTCAGCATCTCCACGTGTTGGAAATGTCCATTGGTAAGCATACTTTTCTAGCCAAACTTCATTCAGAGATACAATAAATTAATTTTGAAGCGAGCAAATGTAGTATAACACTGCTCCACGAAATTTTCCTAATGCAATGTAAGCGGGATGCGATCGTCGGCATTCTTGTCTTGCCGCTTGTCGGTGCTGCCGCAAATCTGCTTGCAATCCACACAGACCATTAACAAGCGCAAGAAGTTATCAGGCTCTTTTTGCACGCAAATTTTATGCTGGCATCGCTTCATGGTCGCTGCGTGCCGGCTCGGTTCATAACACACGCGAAAGACAGAAGTTCGCGGCGCTTTGCGGCAGAACTCGTCGAGGTGACAAACGTGCGCCTTCCGTTCTGCGTGCCAAGATGGGATCTGGCAGTAAATTGAAATCCTTGTTTAGGCGAGTTGCTTCATACTGCAAGCCCTTGTAGGAATATCTCCATCCGTTTGCGGCCGCCTTGATCGCGCTGTTCTCGATGGCCTCGTGCTGCAACCAAGCAGGCCGAATCGCAAGGCTGGCTGTAGCACACGTGGCGCACAATTATATAATATTATTATTAATGTATGAAGCCATGCTGCACTTGGCAATTTTTTACGACTACATGTGTTATTATAAACGTATTCCTGGCAGAGCACTTTACTGGTATTGGCTGCATTAGAACTTGAACAGACTTGTCAGCCTTGTCATCACTTTTAGAAAAGTTCGATGGCAGGGTCCTCAGCAGCATCTGCCAGTGGCATTCGATTTGTTGCACAGTCCTGATTTGTATTGCCGTTTGGTGTGGATTCTTGACTGCCTGGTGGTGTGCAGCCTCCAGGTGTGATGTCATTTTCCATGCACTCTTCATTTGCACTATCGTCTGGTGCGCAGTCTTGATCTTGCAGCAGTTCAGCAAGAAACTGAAAGGCATAAGCCACATGATGTTATTGTTCCAAACAGAACAAAAGTGTGCTTCAGTATGAGTAAAATCTGCTGGTTTATTTCATAAACCATTTTGTTGATTGGCGAGCTCCGTGCGAAGTGAGATCATTTATTATATACCAGGTGTTCCTTTAGGAGGTCCAAAATTTATTTTAAAAAATGGGTAACTAACCTTGTATTAATTTTATACCTGGGGCTATATTGGGGGATACGGCAGACACTAGTAATAGGCAGAAGGCTTCCATTAGCTCACTAAAATGCATATCTTAATTAAATTTTTATTTTCATATTATGTTGTATTTCATATTATGTTGTATTTGCAGATTTGGAGCACCTCCTGCAAATACTATAGCCAAGCAAAAAAGATCACTTTAAAAACCCTGACAGGCAACTTCAAGCGCTAACACAGAATCAGCGCCCGCGTCCGACGTAGATCGCTCAAAAAAAAAAGTGTGCGATTTGGGGCCGGACTGCAAGCGCCATGACTGCGCACATTGGGCGCTGACGAGGCTGCTATCAGCCAGGCCCCAGGCGAATCCAAATTCAAAACGAAACGCCGCGCGCCCGTATACCAGAAACATGTGCAAACAGTTTTCTCGGCGCTCCGACCACGAAGAAAAATGTGCCGCGTACTACTCCCTATGTTCTCGCCACTGAGGGCTACGCATGAATCCTAGAATATCTGAGCTCCAACATAATTGAGTAAAGAGTCTGCATATAACGTCTTTTCACGTGCTCGCTTACCGAACGAAGTTCTCTGCTCACGCGCGGCGCGCAGTCTCTGGTTGTGAGGCGCACTTCGCGTCGCTCCACCTCTTGCAGTATTAATAGCAGTTTAACGATTTTTACTCAGCCAAAAAATTTAGGGCCGAGTTCTGATATGAGTAATGCTGTACGAGATGCATGATGCATGCCTGCAAGCATAACAGCTAAGCACTTATTTTGTAAGCTGCAGTATGCTGCCGTCCTGACATTCTCATTCCAGCGCCGTTCATCTCACTACTAGCGGAAGTCTTGCATCCACGAAATTACGCGCCATACACTACACAGAACACCGGTTCGCGCAGTCAAATTCTCATAGAGTTAATACACAAATCCTTACCTCGAGCTTCCTCCTTTTCGCGAAAGCTGGCCTCGGTGGCGGTGACGAGCTCCTGTGCGCGAAGACAGACGGTATTGCGCCGGGTTTCAGTCCAGCTGACTTTGTTGACAGGCCCAATGAACGCATTATCGACAGGCTATGGTTATAATCTTCATCACGAAAGTGGTCAGAGCATAGCACTGTAGTCTTTGAGGGTTTGAAATCCCTTCGCTTCACAGCAGCGACCCACCTCGCGGAAAGCTTCTTATTTTGCGGGAAATTATGAAAGACCACATCGTCGCGGCCGCCGGTGTTAGTGCAGCCGAAGGCTGCGCAGAACGCCGGCATGATGGTCCACCGCTTCACTCGATGCTGCCCACGTTTCTGTACGTCACCACAAACATAAAAAAGCACAAATACAGGAACACACGGCAGATCGAAGCAGCTTACGATGGCACGCACGCAGAAACAAGCACGGTCGCGGAGGCTGCGTGGCGACGGAACACCAATGTTTACGTCACCACCCCACGGTTTCCGGTTTCGGCTCGCATCGTCAGGGTCATCAGCAGCGCTCGGCGGACAGCGAGGGGCGGAGCTACCGCGCAATTTTAAACGGCGATTACGTCGCTCCTAAGTGATTAATCTGCAAAAAAATTTCACCCGCATGATTTTTAAGGTTCCCACATCCATACGTGAGCATCTTAATGAATTCGAAAATCTCTTCAGCTTCCCTTTAAAGAATACGCATGCTCCTTAGTTTACGAGTACGTATTCAGAACATTGTTCGTGTCCTGAAAAAATGCCACGTGTAGATTGTCGACCGGTATGGCCTGAAGGCGAATATTAGTATCGGGAGCGTAGTTTGCTTTGACCTGTTTGTCTTGAAAATAAGGCGCTCGAAACCGCGATACAGAGTCCGCAGGGAATAATACAAGAGCCGTTCGTGTTCTCCATAAACCACCCGGAATGTACAATACAAGACTCTTCCGTGTTCCGCACTAAACCACCTCTGCTAAATCTAACAAAAGGTTTTTATATTACTAACGCTTTACTAATGGGTGCCAGTACTGAATATTTCTTTAGAGCGAAACCTCTACATCACGACAAAAACTGCAAAAGCCGTTCCATCAATGAAGCCTTGACCTTGACCTTCAATAAATAAATAATTATTGCAGCCACTGAGATTTGAAACTACGGTGGCATGAACAGATCACCTTCACTGGGAACTGGACAACAGTATTACGCTATCGCCGCAACCGATCACGCATCGTGTTAAACTTCAACACACTCTCGCGCTGTGCACTGCACATCGTCCTCTTCATCTACTTCCATATCCGACGCGAACAGATCAGATCAGTTTAACTCTGATCAGAGTTTAACCTGATCTAATATCGTCTCCAGATGTGCCCATGACCCATAAGCGCAAAACCTATGAGCCAATTAGGCTAAACACATGCTTTCGCACATCTGTTCGGCTTAACTACGCTTACACCCAAGCACTTTTTTAGGCTGTGAGAGAAAGAAAAAGCGATGGCGTCGTGGTACGCGAACACATTACGCGGAATGGGGTGTGTGGCGCTACTAAAGATGCGTCCTTTCTTGAAGCTTAATAGCTTTTAGTTGTGCATTTTTTGTTTTCCAAACGCGTCAAGGATATGTAATGAAATTAGCCCTGAAGGACAAGAGGATTTGGTGTAATTGTAACGCTGTGGACTTTAAAACGGGGGCCATATACGACTTCCCCATAAGTGCGACAAATTATACGCTGGGAAAACGGGACGAGGTCTTAATAATCGTCTGATTCAGCGCAACTATCCATTAATAAAAAGAGGCACCCATCTTCCGGGTCATTTGAAGCTTTGTCTAAGAAGAATTACGTAGATTGCGAGTCTGGCCTATCTGATTGCAAACTGCTCCTGGAGAGTCGCGATAAACCAGTGCGTGAACCAGTAGAAGTTTTTTTTTATATACATAAAAGAAGGGACTGCCTTAGTGACGCACCAATGGCGCTAGGTGTGAGCGAATTGTTTCTTCTGAGTTCTTGTCTGTAAACACCTGTGTGTTTCGGACCATCACTCTGCTCGTTGGTACAGGTGCATGCATAGAAATGCACTTCGTTAAATAAAGCTGGTTGATAGTACAGCGCTCTTCCCGTTCCCATACTTTGTACTTGAGTGTACATCGCATGCGTTCCTGGAGTAGTGGCTCTACCCGGTCGCCAGAGAAGGCTTCGCTCCACTCAGAAAACCTTTTCCTGCATTTATTTTTACAACAGTGACTTTTTTAGGCCCGCTTGCTGAAGTCATTACAAACTAACAGCTTACAAAGACAACCAGGACTTGATTGTTTTCAGTTGTGCAACTCAAGGCACCATGAATCAAGACTTCGGAACAGAAATCGGACTAAAACAGGTTGAAAGACATGGTATCTAGGTGGACTAGTCGATCGCCTCTCCAGTGCGCGGGTTGTCGGTGTTTGAGCTAACTGGAAGAACATGCTAAACACCGGCCTGTTTTTCATCACATTTAAAATATTTCAGCTGCGAAAAGGGGAGCCACTTGGCGAAGATAAAATGCTATCTACACATTTTTTATGCACAGTTTTACCACCAGAAATATTTGCATGCCCAATACACGTGTAATCGGGTCCGTTAGAGAACCGTTACACCGGATGTCAGAAAAATTATTACCAAGTGTCGTTTTGAAGGTGTTTTCTCTGTTTCATTCTTTTTAGGTGCCCTTTTCCGGAGAATGCATCCATGAGTAACATAGCGGCACTTCGTCGATGAGCAATTATATGCGCACTGATTAGGTTGTGCAATTTCTCGGCGCTTCACTGAGACAGAATTAATGTAGACGAAGCCCGCTTACTCAAACAGGCTGGTGCTAACGATAGGCGGCATCGATCTTATTCTGCAATTCTTATTAGGCTCGATGAACTTGGCCGTTCTGAGAATACTTCAGAGCGCGATAACATGTTCCAAGAGAATCTCTCGAAGGATTTCGCTTTGTCACACGGAATATTTCTACTCTTTCCATTTCACTATTTTCCGTTTGTTTCGCTTTCTTCTTTTATTGAGATTATTAAGCACTCATTTTATTGAGATTCAATTTTGAGGACAGCTTGGTTTTACAAGGCAAGAACAGCTTGTTAAATTTTCAAATGCGTTCACCAGCAAGCTCTGCCTGTTGAGTGAAAATTCTCTTCTTTGCGCGTTACAACCCCACACATACCTGTGTGCAATGAAACTTTGGCTCGCTTCTGTGTGCTGCAATGAAGGAGATTCTCAATGAAGAATGGTTATCAAATCAAGTTTATTTCATATTTACAGTACATGGTTATGGGGTATATACATCAGGAGGCCCAAAAGTCGAGACTGCAAATAGGGCCTCCTTCACGCTTGGGAACTGTCGTTTTAACTTTAATTTCAAGAAACTTCAGGCAGCGAAATGGTTTTACTGAAAGCAGCCTAAAAATCTGACTGAATGCGATATAAAGCAGACACTGGCATCAGTTTGCAGCCTAAGATATGGCCGTATGTCCACGACCATTGCCATCCGTTCGGAATGACACATGTTTGATATTTTTCCTAGTGAAAATAAATATTCCATGCCTATAAATGCGATTACAATTTAATTGAATTATAAACCGGGTCTGTACTGTTCAAACGGAATACAGATCTTTAGAATTACTTCTCATACAAACTAACGTCAGGAGCTAATTCGATGGCCATGACTGAATAGTGAATGTAGTTCATTAAGTTCAATGTCAGGCCACGGAACACATTAAGTGATCAAAAAACAAACTTTCCAAGGCTCTTGCCAACGCTGGAATGTCATAAGGCCGAAGCGTTAATGGACGGTGCGTGAGAGTATGGCGTCCCTACTGGCTGAGCAACGGCAACGAGCCCTTATCAAAGCATGACAGGCAGTAGAAATACGTATCTGGCGTGACGGGATGCGGCTCCTGAAACCATAACAATTTTGCCGCCTCAAGCTCAGCTAAGCGTAGTATTGATTTCTTACAACGATACTGTTTCTTGCCGTGTCCTCAACTACTTTTCGGAAAAGCCTCAGTCATTAGAAAAGTGGTAATCTGGTAAACGCATAAATGCTCAGTGCCACCGTTATGTTTTGTAATTGTTCGATATGCAAGGACTATGTTATTAGATGACGACGTCATTGAAATTCGCTTGACTTAGCCCTTCCTGAAAATATGTATGTTTCGAAACTCTAGCATAGGCGGGTGAATGAGTTCAAGTCGGGCCCACTGAAAAAAACAGTCAGCGTGGTTACTAACTCTAAAGATGAGGGTGTCTATAAACCTGGAGACTGAGCGTGATTAAGTTTGAGCCCGATCGAGAATGAGAGCAGAAAAAAAACTTCAAAAATTGTACGCCGCTATAAAATAAGCATTTCTTGCTAGAATCATAAAGCATGCCTTCAAAAACACAAGTTCGATCGAGCACGCGAGCGATCTCGGCACGTGCACGCATTTTTTTATGCATATTAAACGTCGAAGCCTGCTTGTCCTGAGCTGTGTAAAAGAAGTGAAGAAAACAATACGGGTTAAAAACGACAGAATATTCGTTTCGCAACGACACTTCTGGTTTGTGTACTGAGAAGGATTAAGAAAAGTTATTACTGCAGCCGGCAACATATTAAAGCACTTGAGATTGCATTTCTATTCGCGGCTTTTCTTAGCACAGTAACGAGCTCAGAAGTGAGTTTGTGCGCGTGGAATGAAAAATCAAAGAAAATTAGAAATAAGCAGTAAAAGAAACATGAAACAAGGGCAGGCCGCTATAGTTGCTAGACAGAATTGCAATCATAGGGTCTGAACATTAATTGAGTTTTTCGCAAGTGCACTAGTTACCTCTTAAGCAAGCGTTTGCTTGAAATAGTGATGTTCCCCCCGATTATAAAAAGCTGAGCTTACTTGGTGATTATTGAAAGTGCGTTTTTTCTGCTCTCATCAATTCCCTTTTAGCATCCACATGAAATGCAGAAACCGAAACACGTAAGTCGTCACCTGAAGGACGCAGAAGAAAACGTGCAGAAATTAACGTCTGATCTTTGATATGAAAAACAGGGGAAAGGCCTGCAGCAGGACGAAACTTACTCGACATTGAGATTTATTAAATGTGTTTCTGCTGAACCCAAAGACGCCGGTTTGATTGCGGCCGCGGCGCCCGAATTTCGATGGAGACGAAATTCTAGAGGCCCGTGTACTGTGCAATGTCAGTCCGTGGCCCACATTCCGACATCAACTGGCCTGCTTTTCTTCGATAGGCCTAACAAGCCGAAAGGTGTCTCACAGAGAACTCATGAAAGAGGAAACGCGCGACACCCTGCGGCCGGAATATCTGCAATTAGGCGAAGTAGTGACCCTGGCAATGCACCCTGTCGTAGCCTTCTTTTCCCTTGGATCGCTATTTAAAGATTTCCTTTCCTCCACTTGTCTCTCTGAAAGGTTTACAAGGGGCCGTTTTCCGCGCACAGCAGCAAATTAACTCGTCAATGTAGAAAACTAAAAAACCTTTCAATTCGTCCGGCCTTCGACTGGCAGCATGTACAGCAGTAGACGGCTTTAGGACAAAGCTATATTTTAGAGACGTATCAAATCCTACAAGAAGTCGCGACCACGTTGGCGAAGCCTGCATCGTCTGTGTGAGAATTTCTCTTCGCGACACACAATCTCATTTGACCTCGGCGTGTGGTAATTCTGGACAATGCATTCCATACAAGGTGCCTTTTGCGACTCCCGGAGTAAGCGATTCGTTGGTCAACAGCTGCTTACTCCCGAATGCTTCTTACTTCAGTGGCTGCAAAAATTACTTAACGATTTTCATCTCTGTGTGGGTCCAGACGACGCTGGTATCAGTCCTGGAACTAAGCTCTAAAGAGTGGCGATATTATAATTTGATGTGCCTTCGCTGAAATTAACCTAACTGGCACACATGCAGCTTTACTTTAGCTGATAAGTACAGTAAGATGTGCAAACCCGCGAGCAGGCCTGAAGGAAAGCATTTCATTTCTTACGCCAATCTACAAACCTGTGCTTTTTCTTGTGAAATAAAACCCCTCGTATGCGTTGTGGAAATTTCGGCACCGACTAGTCTGGTCGTTGGGTGGACATATAATTGAGGAACCCGGTCCTATGATCCTCTGTCCGTGAGCAGTTCGTCACCGCGAAGAGAAAAATTGTAATGTAAAGGCTTTTTGCGCAAAACGGCTAAGAAAGGACGGGGATAGAACACAGACACAGAGGAGCGCTACTATCAACTAAATTTATAGCCAGATGAAACAGACATTTTATACACTGGTTCCAGTACAGAATCTGCTCACATTCCGAAGACTGCGTACATGTGCACACGCCTGGCGAAGCAGTCGATCACACATCTTGTAAGATAATCCTATCTAAAAATTTGTACTCGTTAGACAAATTGTAGTAAAGATAGCTGAATCCTTCGGTTCTAATCATGCAATCATAAATTGCGCGTAACCATGCAACAAAGAGAAGCAAAGTGAAACACACACGAGACGAAACCAAAACGAGCCAGGCAAGCTCGGCTCGCAATATCCCTATTACGCCAACCAGCGCAACACGCTCAATGCCCCCCACGCACAACCCACTAACGAGAAACACCTTACAGCACTTCCACTCCAGGCAACAATGTGATCACGTTTTGTTCGCTAGTCGTCGTCATATCACAGCTAAAATCACTTTAGGCTGCCGCGCCTTCTCCTGATGTATTTCGCTTATCTGATATCGATGACCTCATGGTCATCGATCTCAGATAAGCGATGATTCGATCCTCCCATAGCAAACAAGCATCCTTTCGTGCGCCACATGGAAATTCGCGGTCACAGCGGTAATGTCGCGCCACTTTTGACCACTGCCTGCAGCAGTTAAAAGTGAGGATAAATTTAGCCGTCAGCAAGTGCGGAAGCAAAATATCAAACGACAGAGCAAGAGGTACCGAAATGGTTTGATTTGTGGTGGTTTAGCATCCCAAAGCAACTCGGGCTATGAGGGATGCCTTAGTGAAGGGCTCCGGAAATTTCGACCTGGGGTTCTTTAATGTGCACTCATAGTGTACTCTACGCGGGCCTCCAAAATAACGCCTCCACCGAAATTGGACCGCCGCGGCCAGGATACAACCCGCGTCTTTCGGGTCAGCAACCCAGCGCCACAGGTTTAGGTTTATGGGGTTTAACGTCCCAAAGCGACTAAGGCTATGAGAGACGCCGTAGTGGAGGGCTCCGGAAATTTCGATCACCTGGGGTTCTTTAACGTGCACTGACATCACACAGTACACGGGCCTCTAGAATTTCTCCTCCAAAGAAATTCAACCGCCGCGGCCGGGATCGAACCCGCGTCTTTCGGGTCAGCAGCCGAGCACCATAACCACTGCGCCACCGCGGCGGCCCAGCGCCATAACAACTGAGCAACCGCGGTGGCTATGATACCGGGATTGGAGGCTTTCTTCAGGAAACACGATGAAAGCAGCGCTGAAATATCATCGAAAAATGTTTCATTTGTGCGAACACGTTGATCTTAAGGATAACCCTCCGCCCCCCCCCCCCTTCCCCTCCCCTCAAGCTTATCTCTGGAAATAAGGGATGAGGACCGAAGGCTGTTTGTTGTCTATTAAAGTGTTCACTTGAGCAGTTCTCTTGTATAGAAATAGTGACGCCTCTGTCATTTTGCTTCGAACATTCTGTTATAAATAAATGTGGGAAATGACGATATACAAGCGATTATAGTCAATTAAAGGCTTTTGCAAGTAAAGCGGTCAGCCTGTTCCATAACCACGTCAGTGTTGGCATTCTGCGCTAGATCTTTCCTGTAAAATGCGGGTTGCGCCCCCATTATCTAGAAATCAATTCAACATTATATGAGAGGCAGTAGAACATGTTGATCCTATATCTTCTGTGGTTTGCTTTGGTCCGTAAGTCCATCCGCAAAGGTTGACAAGTGCCCATCTCTTCAATTTAGTTAATCTACCGCTGCTCTGCACCTGTGCGGACGCCTACAGTAGTAAAACCAGTCCATCCCTCTTATGCATCAAACACTTTATTGACAAGGCGTAACTGGGCGCTCACCTCATCAATACTGATCTAAACTTACCTAGTTAGCACACGACCACCCGGTTATTTTCGGACATATATAATAGCCTCCAAAAATACACGGATATCTACTGAAGCAGGTCGTGGTTTGGTGCTTTTAAATAGTACAAAAATATATGGGTTGCATTGAATAAGAGTATTCAAGTATTCAATGCTCAGTTGCCACCGCCCTGGATCAGTTCAAAATTTCACTAGAACGCTTCTTTTTTATTTTTTCGTTTTAGCAAAGAAAGCGCTCTGCATGTTTACTGGTTGTTTCAAATGATAGAGACATGAGAAATCGAGTGAAGAACACTTTTATTCCTATTTCATGCAAACGTGGAATCCCATCTTAGTTTCTATTTCTGCTACCTATCTTCACCGTTCAAGTTTTGTAAGCTTTGTGCACTAGATAAACTTTCACTGTTCAATTAATTCTTGAAGATTTGGCGCCATGTATTACATGGCTAGTGAATAGCAAAGCACGGCTCCAGACAGATACGCGTTCCCAGAATGACACTTTGTCTACGAACTATTCGGAAGCGGAGAGACAATAGACCATATTCAGTCTATTTTGTCTATCACCAAAATCAGCGTAAAATAACCTACCTTTATATATAGCCCTAATTAATTTTGATAAAACATTTTACTTAGCCTAAATCTTAGCCATCATACAAGCATTGAGAAATCAAGTTCTAGAAGAACCTCATTTAAAAATACTGGAAAATAACCATAGCGGCTGCAGAGCAACTATAGTTATCCACAAATTCAGGAATAAAATTTCAACAAGCAAGGACGACAGGCAGAAAGACACGGTCTCGCCTATGCTATTCACCGCATCTTAGCAAGAAATTTTCAGAGGCTTGGATTGGGAACAGTTGGCGACAGGAGTTAATTGAAAATACCTTACTACTGCGATTAATATTATTCGCTGATGATATTGCCATGCTTTGCCATTCAGGGGATAAATTACAACGCATGATCAATGACTTATACAACAGGAAAACGGCGGGCCTAAAAATTAGTATACAGCAAACCAAAGTAATGTTTAACAGCCAGAGAAAGGAAAAAAGACTGAAAGTTAGTGGCAAGGTTATGGAAGTGGTTAGCGAATACGCCTACTTAGGCCTGGTAGTGAACGCAGATCGAGATCATGAGATTGAAATAACATGAAGAGGAAGAATGGCGTGAAGCGCATTAGGCCGGTTCTCTCAGATCAAGAACGGCAATTTACCGATATCCCTCAAGAGGAAAGTACCGTATTGTGCGTTTTTATTGTAAAGACTTTCAAAATTTTTCTTACCTCAACCGCTCGCTCGTTCGCGTTGAAACTGCACACAACGCTTGCGTATTATGGTAACTTTTGTATCGTAGCAAGTTTTACAACGGTACTTACTTAGTTGAGCCGTGCATGATGCAAAAGCGCAATCGTGTGCGTCGAGATCGGCGTACCGAAGCCCAAAACACCGTTTTTTTGCTGAAGGGCGGCAGTAGCGCCATCTGTCGTCTGCAGTGAAAAGCGTCACAAGGCGAGCGTTGCAAGGAGCGCGGGGGCCTTTTCGTCTGCTTCAACTGAAGCGCTTCGAACATTTTCGGCCAACTGAGCGGAAAAAATGCCAGAATCAACTATTTTAACGAGGCTTTGCCATTCAAGGAATATTGTTTGACGTCTTCTTTTCGTGCAATGATTTTATTCAATTCAGCTTATATCGTCTGCTTCCGTGAGCGTCGGAGGACGATGTCGCGAAGTCCTGAGCTGTGTTCTCCTTGTTTGATTTCGTTGTGGAAGACAGATGGCGCTACTGCCGCCCTTCAGCAAAAACTCGGTGTTTTGGGTTTCGGTACGCCGATCTCGACGCACACGATTGCGCTTTTGCATCATGCACGGCTCAATTAAGTAAGTACCGTTGTAAAACTTGCTACGATACAAAAGTTACCATAATACGCAAGCTCTGTGTGCAGTTTCACCGCAAAGGAGCCAGCGGTTGAGGTAAGAAAAATTTTGAAAGTCTTTACGATAAAAACGCACAATACGGTATATAACAGCTGTGTCAAACCGGTAGTCACCTATGGGCCAGAAGCGTGGAGGCTAAGAAAAGTGTTCAACTTAAATTGTAGAGAATGCAGTGAACTGTGGAAAGCAAAATGATGGGTGTAAAATTGAGAGACAGAAACACGGCAGAGTGGGTCAGGGAACAAATGCGGGTTCCTGACATACTAGTCGAAATCGAGAAAAAGAAATGGGATTGGGCAGGGCATGTGATGCGAAGCCAAGATAATCGATGGTCGTTAAGTGCAACAGACTTGTGGCACTTGTGGCATATTGTGAACTTATGGCATATTTCCGTGCAGCCCCCGCCTTGCTATCATCCGGCCCAGCGTAACACGGCTACACGCTGGACTGCATTACCGATAAAACACAGCGCCACTGCTGCGTCACCCGAAGCATGCGTCGCCGACGGTGGCTACAAAAACAGGCTGCCCGGCTGGGAAGGGCGGCTTTTTCCTTCCGCTACCGAGACGAGCGTAGCGTCGGTATCGTCCGCTGCCACCACTAATCGAATAAACAGTGTTACGTTTTTATGTTGGGATTCGTCCTTCAGCAGAAACCACGTCCCACACACTGGATACGGTTGCAGAATGTTAGGTAGCCGGTTGAATTAAAGAAGTTTGTGGGATAAGGTGGCCGCAGCTGGCAGAGGACATGGTTAATTGTCCATCAGTGACATGGTCACTTTATCCATCAGTGACATGGTCAGGCTGATGATGATGATTTTGAATTTAGGAGTTTTGTTGGCATCAAGCAGCTACTGCGATCACGAGGCAAAAGGATTTGAAAGTTACCGGAAAAGGATGATTCATCTGTAGCGAATAGAACTCGGCTATGGCGATTTTGACGATACGGATTCTTAATACCTTACTCAGAGCGTTCTCTAGAGGTGGGTTCTTATTTATCCCATTAAAGTATCAGAGCTATAAAATTACGACCAAGAAAAAGATTCTGGTGACAACGGTATGCGGCTCCCTTTATTGTTTACCCTGAGAGACTTATCCTCCGCTACCCAAGGATTGTAGGTACTTTGATTAGCTTTTTGAGCACAAAGATTTATTTTATTTTGTTTTTTTTGTGACGTTTTTCATCACCCTACATTGTCCGCCAGCCGTCACGTGTGCCTCTACTAAACGCGCTCCCATTTGTTTCGCGCCCCCTGATGTTCGACTATGCTCCCAGAACGATCAGTCGTGCAGGCCGGCGCCTTGTCCTGAAGTCATCTCTCGTTTATTTTTGCTTTATTTGCTGCAGCTCTTAGGAAGGCAGAGTTCCACCCAGAGACCATCCGGGTGTTTGTGTTCCTGCCGTCAGAGATGCAGTCTTAAGACTGAGTGATTCTTTCGGTATATTCGTCCTATTCGTTCGAGCGGCACAGGAGACATCGGAAGTTGGGCCCACTACGTTAGACACGGGAAACAATGTTCTGCGAACGGTGCTTTTTTCTTATTCCTCAGCGTAGTCTGAGGAAGAAACTTGTGCAGAAAGTGCTGACTGTGAGCAAGAGAGTGTAACTTTTCCAGCAACGAATTCCTTTTGTCCAAGGCCTCGTGAGGGCCCGCATGAACGTCTGGGCTAATTCGACGGGATTTCTTCAGCACTCTGGATGTTCGCTCGAGTCATAAAACTGCTAATTACTTTAAAACATCAGAGCCAAAAGTGAAGTCATTCATATCCACGTGTCCTGCCAACCCAGGAACTATCACATAACACTAATTTTCTTTATTATCCGTACTGTCCTAACGAAACGTTATAATTGAAAGTATAAATTTTTGTCGGTATAGATATGATGGACAGCAGAAATTTGATACTTTTTACTGCAGACTTTCTTCTTGTTAATCTAAAACAACCAGGTTCTTATGTTCGTTTTGTGGCGTGATTTGTATTATTGGTATCCGCGAACCGTGTGCTATGATATTCCTCGCGTCATCACAGCCCTGCATCAATGAATCTCGTGCAGTTTTTCGCAAGCCATATGAGACTAATCCGAGCTTAACGCGATGCAGTTGACGGAGCTCCAGTCGTCACTGTCACTCACATCGGGTAGCGCTTCAGTATTCTACATCTATGCTCCAGGCCAGCAGGAAGATACTCGTTAAGAAAGTTGTGAAATATATGAATCTCTCCTCACAGCTCCGAGTTTTAATTTCATCTACGTAGATTTAAGCGGTGAGGTGCTTCCCGACAGGGCAATTATATTACTTAACCACTTCTCACTGAGGTAGTATATGCATTCCGCCTCAAGGCTAACTACGGGAGGCAGCATCACAGCAGAGGGCCAGGTTTTCTCATTTGCTAACTTTCCTACTAGGCTGCTGTTTGAGTTATCAGGGCTATACTTTTCCCTCCAGCAGTGAGTACTGTACTTGGTGGCCTCCATAGCGTGTTGAAGGAGTGAGGTGACGTCAGAAAACTCATCGTTAATATGAGGTAGCATGGCCTCAAGAGCTGTTGTAGCCTAGGGTCCTTAGGCAAGCGAGAAAGGCGCCATGCTTGTTTATTTTAGAACGGCATTGTTGTACGTGAACATCATGTACGCGAGAAAATCCCACTTCTTTTGCATCACATTCATTGGTAGCATAGCGCCAGCACAAACTTTGCAGATTCGAAGCTACTTCACGAACTCCAGACTACATTTCTAGACTGTTTTTGCTGATGTTATTTATCTTTTGTAATAATTGTAAATGTGTTTTTGAAACCAAGGTGCTTTGGATTCGGGGGCACAGGAACTTGGTTATTAACACTAAGCTATATTCTTCAGGAAGTAGGCAGCTGAACGTCACATTACAGCCTTCTTTTACTAAGAATGTAATGGTGTTTTTTTCACAGTTACATCGAAGATGCTCTTGAGTTTCGTAGTCACCTATGCTTGGACATAGGAAAGAAATTTTCATTTGGCAGTCATTGTTCACGAAAAGCCTGGGATAATTCCCAGCTTCGACTTCAAGTATTCTCATTTTTGACTCTGTTCTCCCTGGCTTCCTAGCCACGGAAGAAAAAAATGCTCACTTGCATTACTAATTCTCGGATAGCTGAAAGCACTTTGCCAATACATACTCCATTTTCACGCGGCTTTCGTTATTACACCGTTACGTGTCGCCTCTGTATATTTGTTGCTTGTGGTATTCATTAAAACTTTATTTTCATTTCTCTACCTCCTTTCAGTTTGGAAACATGACAAGCCACGTGTGCCATGTTTCGACACTGGCGTTGCTATATTCGCCTTCAGTCTCCCCCCCTCCCACCTCTTTCCTTCCTCGCAGCTTTAAGTGGGAATGTGCCCGGTAGTGGCATTTCTCGGGCCGAGCATTGAATCTAATGGTAAAGGCCAAGGAAACTATCTGCAGAGTTCAAACAATAAAGATTCTGATGTTCAGGAAAATGAAAGAAAAACAACGGCAGGTAAGCGAAGAATGTTAGGAATGGTCGAACGAACCGCACAAACCAAACGTGTCGAACTTCGTCTTGTCACCCAACTTCGCACACTTTTGCGTGGCGTTCCCAGACACGCTTATAGCGTGTGGGGGTAGCTGTCTCGGACAGAAAGGAGATGCCCTCGACTCAGGGTGGCAAGCTCGGCGGAGACCAGCTACCAAGTGACAAGAGGTTTTTGGTCGTTTGGTGTCCAGCTGCTCTCACATGCTTTCACAGCTATATGCTCTCACATGTTGTCTCTGCAACGCACATTTTCTAAAATAACAAGTAAATTTCGGTCCTTATTTCCGTCTTTATTCCTCTGGGCTAGTTAGTGAGAAGACTTCAAGTGTACAAGGTCGACCACTATGCCGTCCCACAGGCTGACGCACGCTGCCTCGTTGGTCCGTGGCTGCGCGAGTGGTGTTCTCCCGGGAGTCGAGCGGGTGCGCTTCGATGAAGCTTACGGCTTGGACTAAACTGACAGCGGTCAACGCCCTTCTTATATAGGCTTGGTCCGCGTCTGCTTGTTCTACGTACCTGAGACTATAGCGCAATTATCAGAAAGTCTCTCCGCCAGTGAACACAACTTTCCATGAGTTGTAAAAAAGCGCTTCCTTTATGCCAGCAAAAGAAAAAGATCGATTAGTCCCTCTTTGTTTCTGATCTTCACGTTCAGAGACTTCACAACTGATCCCCTCAATGAAAGCTATCCGATAAAGGTTCCACTCTCAAACTTCTTATCACATCGCAAAGGGAGTGAAAAAATTGTCCTATCATGGAGGCCTCCCTGCGTTTCGAATTACGCTTCGTATTTCGAGAAGTGGTAAAAATAAAAAAGAGTGAACTTGCAACCGCTACTTTTGCAGGCATTATAGAAATTTTTAGAAAGAACTGAACGCTTTTCTTTTTGTTTTAAGGAACGTGATGAGTGAACACATTTTCTGGTGTTGTACTGCGAGAGCACTATGAACCCTTTCATTCGAGAGGTCTTTACATTCTTTATGAAGAGGCGAGGCAGCTCTATCGATTATCATGTGAATGCTCTCAAGCAGACGAAGCTCCGTTAAAGACGTCGTTTTAGGAATGCTCGTTTATCTTTGACAAGCAACCATCGTTTCGAAATAGGCTCTTTTGTGTTGAAAGAGTAGATAGTTGCACGTATCGCACCTCAGCCGCTACTTTAAAATGACACGCAATGAGCCGATGCACGTTCGAGGAGGCTTGTCTATCGTTTGCCATCTGAAGTAAACTGTTCATGATGATGAGAAAACGCTGCTTGTATTAAGAATGCTGATGTGCGCTATAGGATTTCGACATCACAATCGCTACTTTGAAACGGGAACTGAAGTGCTTAAAAGTAATATTCTCTTCACTCTAATGATTAAGACCAGTCAGTAGTGCTTGATTCTGACGGCCGTTTGAACGATTGGTCAGACTTCTGACACACTATTCAACCAAAATAAAACAATGTAGCACCACGCAAAGCACTCGGTGCAACCCCTTAGGCTGCTCTTAATCCGTCCTCGAACTTAAGGTTGAGGCTAAAACTGCATTCGCCGCTGTGCTCTGTACATTGCAAAACAAGTCATTGTCGAGAACTACTTTGCGGAAACAATAGAACTTTCGAGAGACAGCAGAAATATCGAATAATGTTTTCATGTCGGATTCCTAAGTTCGTAGTGGCGGTATTTCTGCCAGGATTCATATTGCACGCTTCAGTGCCGCAAGTGAGGCTTTTCCTCTGTTTTCATTTTTTTTCTCCTGCTCGGCAATGCAACGCTTCCTTGAAAAAAATAAAACACGGTAAATTTTCACCGCGTGTTCCATTTTACTTAGAGAGTAGTTTTTCTTGTGTTGTTAAAATATATTTAGGATCTGCGTGAATATGCGCAAGCGGTTCGTTGTTGACAAGCGTTCACACTTTGTTACATCAAACAGAGCGCCATGTAACTTCTGCAACAACATCGGGCATTCAATCAAGAGGAGGCAGGACAGCACTAAGGCGATTATAACCCCAAGTTGATATGTGTTGTTTAGATCAATTGTGGCTTCACTGCACTGAGAAACCGCTGACTCAAGCAAAGCCAACACCGGTATGAAATTGTCAGTGCTACTGTGTTGTTTTACCGGCTGCTAGTTCTCGCTTTTTGATGCCATCCTTTTGTGAAGCCATTACTGTTCCAATGACTGAGAAAAATTAACACACGGTAACTTTAGAATGTAAAGTTTCAAACTATAAAGGTAGTACAGAACGGCAATGATGATGGATACAAGTCGCATTATACCTATACATAGGCAACATCTGTTTAGTTTCTTTGAAAGTCCTTTAAAACATAATATTTTCTTCAACAAATGATGCCGTTATTATCACATCATGTGTCACCTAACCATCTGTTCTTTTCTGTAAACATAAAAATATAACGGTTAATAAAACATTCGATTCTTTCTTAAGACGGCAAAGCAGAGAAAAAATGTTGATTGCATTTCAAATTTGCCGTACCTAGGCCCTTCGAACAACCAAGCACGACCACTGGAAGCTGTGAAGGTGGTTTGCACGAGTTAAATTTTAGCGACCATACTCATTCGCATATCTTTGAAATGTCACAATTGTTTCGTCGTTCTGCAATATACGCTTATCATTTATGGTGTCATTAATTCATTTTTGGTCTTTCGCTTGGCAATTCCGTAATTTAACGGCTAACCATTCAGTATGTTTCTTTAAAACGCCAGTTTTAAGAACGGAACTTTAACAACCACTGCACACGAATATACATCCTCCTTACATGCGGGGCTCTGTGGTTGAAAACGACGTTTATCATTCGTGTGCAAGTTATTTTTGTACTTCCAGGGTTGTTTGGCAGGCTCTTTATTTTGAGGATCGTTCTTAATTTCCTCAAGACGTTGCTATTCAACTTGCTTCTTGCGGACCGCTCTGGATATTTTCTTTTTCTTGATATCTCAGCAATTTTCAAAGCTCCTTGAAGAAATTTCTCACGCATTTTTGCTTCGCTCCAGCCGTGTAAAGGACGATAACATCCAGCAAGCGGACCTCAGGCCACTGGAGATAATGCGTTCAAAATTGGTTATCATAAATACCGAATTCATAGTCGCTTTCACAAATTGAAAGCCGTTTTAGGGAACTACGCCAGAGGCAAAATGCGCTTGAATAACTTTGGTTTGTTGGAAAAGAGACTTTTTGTTAGAATGAATGTGTTCACTCCTCCACATACTGGAAATTTGTTCACTGAGTGCTGGTTTTCAGTTACTTCAAAGTTTTGTTAACAATTCGTTTCATCAGAACAGTTAAAAGAAATAAACTTCGGTCATTATAAGTAGAGATATTTTCTTAAGCCAACTCTTTGAATGAGATCCTTTATATTTTTTGTTTTCATTTTTCGCACCCCTCGGCAACTGGCCCTATCTTTAACCCCCGCATCACGCTTGGAATTTTATCAGAGAAGCATGACCTCTTTGCCGCTCTACAAAAGTAAACAGAAAAAAGGAATAGTTATTGGACGCAGGAAATCAAAATTGGGCACGTCTTTTTATAATATCTGATACTGAGCCATGCAGGCGTTCATTACTCGTCGTTTATTCTTTTTCTATCCTGTAACAGCTGGATTCATTTCATTTTCGCGTAATATCTTGCGCCTCTTGTTCTTATAATGTTCCGTGGTTAAGAAAAAAAGCAACCAAGAAAACTCTGAAAATGAAGTGCCAATCAATTCAACCTCGTTTCATTAAAAAGGTCTATAAAAGTAGTTCTCCGATGTTACCTGCAGCTACGGTCTCGCAAACATGTTGACACCCGTTCACAGCATCGTACTCGACATTAGCCACCAGTTTTTCCTTCTGAGTTCGAAAAAAACCGTTGACTTGCATCGTTTCGCGTATCCTCAAGCTGCCACGCACTCGGTTACTTGCAGCGTCCAATTTTTTGAAGCTTAAATTTTTGAATTCAGTTAATTGCACCTGTATTTCTGCTTCCTTTGCTCGTAACCGTCGTTAATCCCGCACGTACTTTCGCGCAATTTGTCGGTGCCGTCATGTCAGATTTTATACTCGCTGCCAGATATGATTTTTCGTAACTTCAGGAGCCTCAATACGAATGCGGTAGTAACAAGGCGTAGAATTTGACACACGTCGCATGTGCTTGCGATCGCAGTAGCAATCCTGCATGCGGAATACGTAACGCACTGCACGACAAGGCTGCTCTTGCAGCACTTGTAGCTGGTCGTGTTGGTGCATATTCAGGAAAGACACTAGCGCAAAATGCGAACACGGGCATGGTGAGGGAACACGAAGAGCGCTTTCCTGTTCCCTGACCACGTCCGGGTTCGCCTTTTGCGCTATAGTTTCGTTCTTGAAGGCTACGGTCGGCGACTTAGGAACCAAAAAGTCCTAGCTTGATCGGTAGCAAGGAGTCTAAAATGGAAGGACTGCAAAGGCGCGTGCGCAAGACTTTGACAGCCGAAACAATGAAACGAGGGAGGAAACGCTGGCATTAGAAAGCTTTTGTCGCGTTACCATTGAGAACTATATATTTGGCCTCAGTCACGGCTAAAAAAAATAGTATTAGAAAGAAATGCGTCTTAAGAATTATTGTGCAGGTCCAGAGGTTGTTTCAGACGTATACAGCATGTGGTCTTCGTGTTAATTAGAGGTTTCCTGCAACAGCAGACGTCATAGACAGCTTTAATGAGTGGATGTTCTAAATACACAATATTCTTGTGTTTAACACGCAAGAAAAAAACTAGAAGAGGGAAACTGAACATCTCTTACTAGTCTCTGAGCCATGGCTATAAGTAAGAAGACTTCCTGGATAAACATGTTTTTGTCAGGCTTGCTCAACCACTGCTTTAATCAAGGTACCCATGTTAGAATAATGTAGTGCAGAAATCGCTGCGAGCCTTAACCAATCGCTTCGCCCTAGAAGTCGATTTTTAAAAGCTCGAAATGACGAAATTAAAGAACCAAATCAAAATATGTGTCAAGCGTGATCTCACAATTTATTATGCACTTTCCACTTCTTCAGCTTTGTCTAGAAGCTAGCAGCCACTGTAAGTGCCACTGAACTGAATAGCCCGGTTTTCTGCTTTACGCGTCACTCGGTGTGATCGATTCAGTGGTCTAACAGTGCGAAGCAAAGTGCTGGTTACTGTCGTATTAAGTTCTTAGCTTTATATACAGTCCATCTCCCCGTACACGTTACAAAAACGCCTGCTGTTTTCAGTGCTTTCAGGAATAAATTTGCTGTTTTTGCTTAATCATGCGAAGCACCGGCTTTAAGTGCTTGACAACAAGGCATTTGAAAGCTTGAAAGGCAACCGAAACTTAGCTGTTCACTATTCTGCACGTGGTCTCCATCGAAATCCTCTTTATAAAATCCACGCCGTTCTAACAAGCAAAATAGTTAGAAACACCCGCTTCATGAAGACAGCAGAAGCCGACACGTTTGTTCCGAGCGGGCCAGTATAGACGGAGCATATATTTAAGTGATAAATAATTGCTTCTCGACTAACTCTCCTTTCTTCACTTAAGTGGAGCTGATGCTCCAGCTTTATTGATTTGTTTTTCGTTTACTCCTTAGATCCTTTAGCTCTAGCTTTGGTACCGGTAAGGCTACTGCAGAACTGAATACGTTCCAGCAAAAGTGGTCACATAAGTTGGCAAATAACACTCATAAAATAGCACTTAGCTATGAATATAACTTAGCTATTAGCTAAGTTATACTCATGCAGGCACCCCGAGTTTCCTTTTTTGTAGAATGCAGTTATAATAATCGAAAACACGGTGTTTGGTATTCGCACGTGTCCAGCCATGTGGAGTTCAGTATGCAGGAGACGTAGGCGGTCCGCTGCTGACTCGATTAATTGAAGCCATGAAGCGGGTGCTCTGGGCTTCAAAGAAGTGCCTATTTTAGCGTCATTAGTGGAAGGGGATTTATTCCCAACTGTGGGCAATTGAATCCATCATGCTGTACTCGTTGTTGCTCCAAGAGATGTTTCAGGAAGACCCAAAAAACTCTGAATAGCTGTCGAAGCTAATATCTGAGTGATTTTGGCACTGTTTTTTCAATAGCGATAACAAAGCGTTTGCTGAAGAGAGTAGAAATTCTGAAAGGATGTTGCTTTTTTTTTGCTTCACCGAGAAGGTCCTTAGTAAAGATTGCCAATTGCTACTCTCGCTACATGAAGATAATGAGTCCTATCTTTGAAGTGTTTTGCTAATAAACGGGCTTCGATCGGTATTAATACAAGGAACTTTATGGAACTTCTGCAGAGGAATTAAAAAAGCGATACATAGCAGCAGGATGACACGAGAGCCACATTGTTTATCGTCATGTGGCGCCCGCCGAAGTAGAGCACTGCACGGGCCTGAATTTGAGGCCCGAGCCCGGCCCGGGCCCGCGACCTGAAGCCCGAGCCCGGCCCAGGCCCGCGGCTTCAAGCCCGGGCCCGGCCCAGGCCCGCTAAATTATCGCTCTATTGAGCCCGGCCCGGCCCGTGAATCCCGGAGTGAAGCCTAGCCCGGGCCCGGCCCGGCCCGCTTCACAGTACCGCTTGAGGTATACTGCTCACTCTGAGCAAGTAGACTGCTACTAGACCGATAAGAAACTGGCCCACAAAGGTTCTGAGTTTGGCTTGCAGAAACTTGGTTCTTTTTGACCCAGAAGGAAGTGATTAAGAGTAGTGCTCGCCAGGCCCTCTTCTGGACACTGATCTCGTGTACGTGCGCAAAGGTAAACTCGGAAGTTCCGAGAACCAAATAAAAAGGGCTGCATACGCGCGTAATAGACTACTTTGCATTCCCCTATGATTTTAATCAGTTATATTTTGCCGCCCGCGAAGTATAAACATTAAAGCTGCCTAGCCAGCAGTGGGGTGACATTTTTTTAGTGAACGCGATCTCACAGGTTTAACTCTTAGCCGAACTAGTCGCTTTTCAGCAGAAACGAAAAGCTAAAAGGCTTGAGTATTTCACGGTGTGTGTTTTGAAGACTATAAGCGTCCTAAACGAATATGTCCTTCCCGAATGCAATTCTAATAGTGTATAGGTATGTTTTGGGATGACGAACGATCAATGGGCGATTAAGACCGGTTAAATTTTACTCTCGTTGGTGGAGCAGAAGATAACGCGCGAACCACGTGATAACTTACAGGGCAAAACACTTGTCATGTCAACCAGGCTGAAGAAGCAAGGAGGGATAGATGTGGTTATCAGATGAGATTTACAAACTCTCGCGAGCTTTTGTGACTATTTCATTTACGAGACGTTCCGGTCAGCTGATCAAAAAGAAAACCAAACGCGCTTTAGTTTGTGAATTTTCTCACACGAGAAAAATATAGCTATCAAATGAAAGCGATATTTTGGGGGCTTAAGGGCCCAAGGGGAGTCAGGCTGTGAGAGACAGCGAAGCAGAGAGCTCCGGATCATTTCGACCACATAGGTTTCTTCAAATAGCAATGATAATACAAAGTACATGGCTGTCATGCTTGCCTCCGAAATAGAAATGCGGCCGCCGAGGCTAGGAGCAAATCCTGGTTCCCCGGCTCAGTAATCAACACCTTATCCACTAAGCCACCGCGGTGCGGAAACAAGGAAATAAATAAGTCAATCAATAAAGCTTAGTTCTTTTCTCAGCGCGTACTATAACCCATAGCTCACCTGTGCCGCTGCTCCAATGCCGCAATTGTGTACTTCACTCTGCAATAGTGAATGAATAGTCGGACACCAGCCGTTTCTATACGGACCGAAGCCCGGCTCGGGTTCGCAGGTTTAAGCCCGAGCCCGGCCCGGGCCCGCAACTTCAGGCCCGGGCCCGGCCCAGGCCCGGCAAAACAGATCATGTCCCGGCCCGGCCCGGCCCGCGGGCCGGGCCGGGCCCGGGCTTTCGGGCCGGCCTGAGCCCGTGCAGTGCACTACGCCGAAGTACTTTTTAAATTCGCTATGCTGGTAGAAAGCAGACACGACCATTCCCTCGAACGCCTGGTTTATTCTGCCTTTTCCGACGTCCTCCCCTCTTCTGCCTCCTTTGACTCGTTCCCTTGCTCCAGCGGTCATTCCGTCATACTCCTAGTCACGGCATCAAAGTGCCAAATAATTTAAGTAAACAATATTATTTACGCAGAATTTTCATTTAAATTCAAGCTCCAACTGTTTTAATTCAGCAGTAGAGGGGGCTCAGAAAGAGCCGATTCAGTTTCTTGTAGCAAACAATCTCCAAGGTAGTCAATTTTTTCGAGCTTCTAAATATAACCCTCAGAATATGAATACAAGTATGTGATATCGCTCTGGACCTAACGAATAGTAGCGCCGGAAAATGCGTTTTTAATGAATTATCTTTGTGCGCTGACCACGCAGGAACAAGCGGCCAACGGCTTTGTCAGCCAGAGTCGTGAAATTGCAACGCCAGCTCACCCACTCACTGTGCAGATCGGCGAACTAAGCAGCGGCTTCTCACTTGAGCACCGTCAGCGCAAGCGTTTCGTTCGTTCAAAATGAGCTTGCAATCTCTGCACTATCACAAAGCGTGGGCACAATTAGGCAGTTTCTTTTGTTTTGATGGGCTTACTTTAAATGCTGGAGAAAAGTATCACGCGGGCGATTAAAGAACGGTAGCGACTGTTTCTGAGCACCCACTAGAACTTTACAACTACAACTACAACTACAACTACAACTACAACTACAACTACAACTACAACTACAACTACACTACAACGAATTTCGCTGGGACCTTAAGGTAATAATAAACATTTTGCGCAATTTGTCCCAGTTAGTTAACTGATTAAGCGAAACATAAAATCTATGAGGAGCGCGAGATGACCGTTAACAATCTGTTATTCATTTGTTGGAGTTGTGGTGGACCGCTTTTTGTTATTCCTAGGCCAAACTGCCGTAAAAGCTCGTGTATATGGCCTACATCTTGATAGCTGTTAAGATGCGCTGAAATATTAGAGGCAGCAATAATCAAGCATTCTTATGTTGGGGTATTAATGCACTCACGAAAATAAAAAGAAAAATGGTCTGATATTTAGTTTAATTACAGGTTATAATGCATTTCGACATGTGTTACATAAATATGAATTTCTGCACTGATAAATTTAGTACTCTGTTACGAAGCATTTGCGAGAAAAGTACTCAAACTTCGAAATTACTGAAAAAAAAGGGACGTATAAATCGAAAATGCTTTTCAAAACTTTAGGCTTTTATTTCAGTATTCCTTATTTACGCTTCTTTGCCAAGCTTTAATAATGCAACTTTGATTACATCTTTGGCCTATGTCAGCTTTAGTGGAGCAGCATGTGCAAGCGCGCATTTGCTATCAACGACTCAATCAAGAACAGCGGCCGAAATTACGCAAAAAAAGAAAGGGGCAGCAATTAGCTCAGGCTAGAAATTTTTTTTTTCTGCTGGAAACATTTCTTAAAACGCATCAGTGCAATCATCTTTTAACACTAATCTATAGTTCGCACGTTATATAAGGAACATTTGACCATGGACTTCCTTGGTTGTCAACAAAATGTACCTTTTTCCGGACCCATTTCATCGAATTTACTTTTCCATAAAAGACAAATGTGCTGAAGCGTAGTATATACGAAGAAGAAATACCTAAACGGGTACGGAACCACGCTGCTCGCATTCACGTAGTACATCGAACGGGACGAGGCATTTCTCACGCTCGAAGGTAGACCAAGGCTTTGTCTCATAGGTTCCAAGGCTTTGGCTTCAAAACAAGCCGCGCTGTGACGTATTGGACTCTTGTCGTCAGAAATAAATGTGCCCTCTGTCACTCGAAGGGATGTGTACTCTGAATGACAGTCTTAGGAAGGGTCAGCGGTTTAAATTCGGTGCCCAAGTTGGACAAAGCAGGTGCGTGACAACATGAACGCCGGTCATGCGAGAAGATGTACTAGCACGAATAACTAATGATCCGGCGGATTTGACTTGCAACAGGCGCTTATGTGAAATATCAACGTATAGCCTAAATTTCTTTGATAGAATTCAATGTTTCGTAATAGACATGCTCCAGATATGCTCAGCAAAGCGTAGCAATACTTCGAACCTCCCGAGCACTTTCCGAAGGTGGAGCTCATCGCTCCGCAGGAGCTTTCAGCTGTGAGGGGGAAGCAATACAAAGCAAATACTTTAGCTATCGTGACGATAGATGGGCTTAGACAGCCACTAAACACAGCTCGCTTCTCTTTCTTAGGGAAGTCGAAGACAGAAGAGCAGAATCGAGACTCCAAGGAACGAAGGCGTGGCCGAGAAGTCTGCGACATATTGATGCCCACGCTGGTTTCTTTGTTTACCGTGCCTCCGGAATAGCTGGGGACGACCCCTTAGTGCGTGATCCTCTGTCTGGCTCCTCCCTGTTTGTCGAGCAGGAAAAAAAAAGGAAAGCAAAAGACAGAATGGCAGCTAATGTCTTGCTCTAGTCCATGTTTTATGCAGCAGTGCCACATGGGCAGCGACCATCTTGGAGGCGCTACACGGCTCCTCGAGTGCCTGTCATCTCCAGCGCAGCGATTGTGCAGAAATAGCGGCTTTTGGGACCCCCAAGGCCCCTATCCTGCAGAACACATCCCAGCACCAAGGGCCTGCCGAGTGGGCTCATGCAGATTGTTCTTTGCGAGTTTTTGTTCCAGCTCTGGCGTCCGGAAGGTGATGTTCAACGCCTTTCCTTCCGATGAGGCGTAAATTTTATTAGTTTTTGAAAACAAACATTTGTTTTCAAAAAGTGCAGTTTTTCTTTTTTACCGCTGCTCCTTATTTCCCTCTTAACATGCAAATGCTACCAATATATGCAGTAGTGAGACGCTCTAATATCTCGCAAACGAGAGAAAATCGGCTGTAATGGCAGCTCATCGAGAGATGTTATATTTCATTACCATACTGCCATAACATGACTCTCCTAGCTTTCGTCTTAAGCGAACATGCGAGGGCTGTTGTAAGGAATGCATAAATGTGGTTGAAGTTGGGGCTGTATGAAACTCACCCGGATGGTGGCGGAAAAGATGCTAGAGAAGATCTCGGAGTTGAAAATAAATATCTTTACCGTGCAGGCCACACGCCCTTGACTGCACATTTTTTTTTTTGCTGACAGAAATATCTCTGTTGCTCACATTGTATACATTGTTTGCCTTCGCAAAGTTTAACGAAAGCCAAAATTGCTGCCTGATGATAATTACCCGCGCTCCCCGCCAAGCTGCTGAAAATGCGCTTCATTTGCATACGAAGCACTCGATATTGCCACGTATCATTGTAATGTTTGTTCGTTCACGCTCAAGGCTGCAGGAAAGGGTTGTTATCACTTCTGTTCGTGGCGCGAGAAGTGACCAGACTAATTTCGATTGATCGCAGCCATGAAGGGCTGCATCTAGGTTTTTCTAGATTACTGTAGATGATCTTGTCCTGTTATCTGGAAGTTTCCTTGCCGCCTTTAAATTGAGCGATGCCGCGAGCGGAGGACATTCGTAGTTCGACGACCGACGAGCACGTTTGTTGCTTACGCCGCCGACGAGTGATTCAGTTATTTTGCGGGCGCAAGTCAGCCCAAATAAAGAGCTTCGTTTGAAAGTGCTTCGTTTTTCTTCCTGACCACTGGACTGCCGTCACTACAACGTGACATCTGGTGGAGGTGCTGGGTAGCCTCCCATGTTCCGGACACCCCCTACAAGTCGAGACGCCAGCCCTTTGAGTCATCTACCGCAGGACCTGAGTCCAGTCCACCGCGCAAGCCGACGCCTGCAAGGGGACGAACCTGAGTTCGGGATTCTGCCGGACCCTACCCGGAAGCGAAAGCCAGCAGCAACATCTACCATGAGCTTGCCCCAGACGATGACTCCAATCATTCTTCAGCAGCCCCGGGTGCCACCAACCTTCGACGCTTCGCCTGGCGCCGACCCCGAAGAATGGCTGGAGCAGTTCGACCGTGTGGCGATCTTCAACAACTGGGACGATGCCACGAAACTTAGGTACGTGTTCTTCGCCTTGGAGGGACCAGCAAAAGTCTGGTTTGAGAATGAGGAAGCTAACCTCACGAACTGGGAAACCTTCAAGGAGCAGCTTCTAAAGACCTTCACGAACGTCGTGCGAAAGGAGAGAGCCCAGCAGCTGCTACAGTCTCGCATACAACACCCAAACGAGACCGTTGCTGTGTACACTGAGGAAATGAAGCGTCTCTTCCGGCGTACCGACGCAAACATGAAGGAAGAAGAAAAAGTAAAGCTGCTCATGCGAGGAGTTAAAGAGCAGCTCTTTGCCGGCCTCGTCCGCAACCCACCGAAAACTGTCGCGGAATTTGTAGAAGAGGCATCCACGATGGAAAAAACTCTTGATGCCCGAGCCCGCCAGTATGACCGCCAGCAGCGCGTTTTCTCAGCAAGCTGCCTGGACACCGCTAACAGCAATGACCTGCGGGAGGTTATACGTCAAGTTTTGCGAGAGCAGCTCCGACGATTGCTGCCAACGGGAACGCAGCCGCAACCTTCACCGCTCACTGACGTCATCCGGGACGAGGTTCAACAGGCCTTGGGTGCGACGCCGACACCCACGCAGCCTATGCAGCCCCCAGCCATGACTTACGCCGCAGCTGTGCGCCGTCCTGCACCTCGACGACGGGACCCAAGCCCCTATCGCCCTCAGCCAGCTGCGTTGGACCGCCGCCCACTCGCCCCAACCCGCCCGTCCTACGAGCGACGCGCGCAGCCGAGGAAATGCGACGAGTGGAGAACTCCCGACCAGCGCCGCCCACTATGCTTCCACTGTGGCGAAGCCGGTCACGTTCTCCGGCACTGCCCATACAGAAGACTGGGCATCCAAGGGTTCTCTTACGACGCTCCACGTCCCCGACCCGGCCAGCGACCAGCCGAAATCGAGGAGTTTTTGCGTCGGGAAGAATACTCATCGCCGAGCCGCCTATCACGTTCCCCGTCGCCATCGTCCCCGCGCTTTGTTTCTCCTAGCCGAGGTTACGCCGTGCGTGGACGCTCCCCCAGCCCCCGAAGGTTAAACTAAATAAAGCAGCCTCTGGAGGTGAGGTTGCTTCTAAGCGAAATGATAAAGATCCTCCATCGACGAGTACTCAATACCATGCCTCAACTACGACGACAACACCGATGACGACAACACCGACGACGACAACACCGACGACGACAACACCGACGACGACAACACCGACGACGACAGCTCCGACGACGACGACACCGACGACGACGACGCGGCCAGACTTGAAGCTTTTACCGTTGCCCAGTGAAGTAACGTCACAGTACGCCCACCGCAGCCTCACTACTAGACGAAGCCGAGATCGTACACCGAAGACAACGTGCAATGCGAAAACGCGAACAAGTGACCTTGAAGTTATGATCGACGATCACGCGGTTACTGCCTTGGTGGACACCGGAGCTGACTACTCCGTCATGAGTGGGCCACTCGCTGTCCGACTCAGGAAGGTGACAACAACCTGGGATGGCCCGCTGATCCGCACCGCAGGTGGCAACCTGATTACGCCGTCAGGACGCTGCACCGCGAGAGTTACTGTAAATGGGAGAACCTATGCGACAACCTTCCTGATCCTACAGCAATGCTCGAAAGACGTGATTTTGGGAATGGACTTCCTGAACGAACATCGGGCGATCATCGACCTTCGATCTAAGTCGATCAAGCTTTCCACGGAAAAAGCCATACCTGTTGCGACGAGCGCGACTCATCACGTTGCCTTAAACGTCCTCGATGAAGCATTGAGCGTGCCGCCCCGATCAAGTGTTCTCGTCGGCATAGGTACTGGAGACATCGAAAATGCCGAAGGTGTTATCGAGGGGAACACTCAGTTACTCCTGGATCGAGGATTGGGCGTCGCGAGGGGAGTCGCCGAAATCCGAAATGGCCGAGCCCAGGTGTTGCTAACCAACTTCACCGAAGAATACCGGCATCTAAACAAAGGTACGACGATCGCTTTCCTCGACGAGCTGGCAGACATCAGAGACGTATTTGCCCTACCCGACCAACCTGCAGAACTATCTGAACAAGGCCATCAACCCACGTTCGACATCAACCCGGCATTACCCCGGAGCAGACAAGACCAAATACGCAGTCTGCTTCAAACGTACACCGATTGCTTCTCATCAGCATCGAATGTGCGACGAACCCGGCTTGCCAAGCACCGCATTGTCACAGACGAACACGCACGACCACTGCGACAGAGCTCCTACCGCGTATCGCCGTTAGAACGCCAAGCTATCCGCAAGCAAGTTGAGGAAATGCTTCGTGACGACGTCATCCAGCCATCGAGGAGCCCCTGGGCAGCACCGGTCGTCCTAGTGAAAAAGAAAGACGGCATCCTTCGCTTTTGCGTCGATTACCGCCGCCTGAACAACATTACGAAGAAGGATGTCTACCCCCTCCCCCGCATCGACGATACACTGGACCGGCTGTGCAACGCTAAGTACTTCTCATCGATGGACCTGAAGAGCGGCTACTGGCAAATTGAAGTCGACGAAAGAGATCGCGAGAAGACTGCGTTCATCACGCCAGACGGACTCTTCGAGTTCAAGGTGATGCCATTCGGCCTCTGCTCTGCCCCAGCGACGTTCCAGCGAGTAATGGATACGGTGCTCGCAGGCTTGAAATGGCAGATTTGCCTAGTCTACTTAGATGACGTTGTTGTCTTCTCCTCAAGCTTTGAAGACCACCTCAGAAGGCTTCGGATAGTGCTGGAAACGATCAAGTCTTCAGGCCTGACACTGAAACGAGAGAAGTGCCACTTCGCTTACGAGGAGCTGCTGTTCCTTGGTCACGTCGTAAGCAAGGATGGAGTTCGCCCAGACCCCAAGAAGACGGCTGCGATCGCAGAGTTTCCACAGCCTAATGACAAGAAGGCTATACGCAGATTCCTTGGATTATGCGCTTATTACCGGCGATTCGTCACGAACTTTTCGCGCATCGCTGAACCTTTGACCCAACTTACCAAGGCTGACGTGCCTTTTAAATGGGAAAGGCCGCAAGAGGAAGCTTTCAACGAACTGAAGCGCCGCTTACAGTCCCCTCCTGTGCTCGGGCACTTTGATGAAAACGCCGAAACCGAAGTTCATACCGATGCAAGCAGTGTGGGCTTAGGAGCGGTCCTCGTTCAGAAAAATGCCAGACAGGAGAAGGTTATCGCGTACGCTAGCCGTTCACTGTCGAAAGCCGAGGCCAACTACTCGACCACCGAGAAAGAATGTCTCGCCATTATTTGGGCCACGTCGAAATTTCGCCCCTACCTGTACGGACGACCATTCAAGGTTGTGAGCGATCACCATGCTCTGTGCTGTGGAGCCAATTTGAAAGATCCCTCCGGCCGCCTTGCTCGTTGGAGCCTGCGCCTTCAAGAATTCGACATAACTGTAGTCTACAAATCTGGCCGCAAGCATTCCGACGCAGACTGCTTGTCGCGAGCCCCCGTCGACGCAGCACCGGAAGAGGAAGACGACGACGCTTTCTTAGGACCGGTAAGCGCGAGCAGTTTCGCGCAGCAGCAGCGCTCGGATCCTGAGTTGCAAAGCCTGGTTGATTATCTGCAAGGCAAGACCGCATCGCCTCCCCGAGGGTTCAAGCGCCAACTGTCCTCCTTCGTCCTTCACAATAATGTCATTCTGAAGAAGAACTTCGCGCCCAACATTACAGTGCATCTTCTTGTCGTGCCCAAAAATCTCAGGCAAGAAATTATGCAGGCATGTCATGATGAGCCGACTGCAGGGCATCTCGGGATTGCTCGCACGTTGCACCGCATCCAGGAGAAGTACTATTGGCCGCGGCTGGCTACCGACGTTTCCCATTACGTGAAAACGTGCCGTGAGTGTCAACGACGCCAAACGCCTCCGACTAGACCAGCCGGACTCCTGAACCCCATACCACCGCCAACTAAGCCCTTTCAGCAAATCGGGATGGACCTACTCGGCCCCTTTCCTACTTCATCATCAGGTAACAAGCGGATCATCGTGGCCACCGACTACATGACCCGCTACGCCGAAGCAAAAGCGTTGCCTAGTGGTACCGCAACAGAAGTTGCGAAATTTTTTGTCGAACAAATTCTCCTCCGACACGGCGCACCCGAAGTGCTCATCACAGACAGAGGAACAGCATTTACAGCGGAACTGACGCAAGCCATTTTAAAGTACAGCCAGACAAGCCATCGGAGGACAACTGCCTATCATCCGCAAACCAACGGACTCACAGATCGTCTGAACAAGACCATCGCAGACATGCTCTCCATGTACATCGACGCCGAACACAAGACGTGGGACTCTATTCTGCCCTACGTGATCTTCGCCTATAATACTGCCACCCAGGAGACAACCAGGTTTACTCCATTCCAGCTGGTATGCGGCAGGAAGCCCACGACAACACTCGACGCAATGCTCCCGCACGTTTCCGACGAAGACAACCTTGACGTCGCCGCCTACCTTCATCGCGCGGAGGAAGCCCGAAGACTTGCACGGCTTCGCATTCAAGACCAGCAGCACACCGACGCCCGACGCTACAATCTGCGCCGACGAGACACGCATTACAAGCCAGGTGATCGGGTTTGGATATGGACGCCAGTTCGCCGCCGCGGATTGAGCGAAAAGTTGCTGCGACGCTACTTTGGCCCGTACAGGGTTCTCCGTCGCATCGGTGACCTCGACTATGAAGTCATCCCCGACGGCACGACAGCATCTCAGCGACGCCGCCCACGCCCGGAAGTCGTACATGTCGTACGCCTGAAGCTATTTTATGAACGCTAAAGGACTCGAAGTTTCATTCTCCGTGTTTATTTTCATTTTAAAGCATCGAGACGATGCTTCTTTGGAAGGGGGGTAATGCCACGTATCATTGTAATGTTTGTTCGTTCACGCTCAAGGCTGCAGGAAAGGGTTGTTATCACTTTTGTTCGTGGCGCGAGAAGTGACCAGACTAATCTCGATTGATCGCAGCCATGAAGGGCTGCATCTAGGTTTTTCTAGATTACTGTAGATGATCTTGTCCTGTTATCTGGAAGGTTCCTTGCCGCCTTTAAATTGAGCGATGCCGCGAGCGGCGGACATTCGTAGTTCGACGACCGACGAGCACGTTTGTTGCTTACGCCGCCGACGAGTGATTCAGTTATTTTGCGGGCGCAAGTCAGCCCAAATAAAGAGCTTCGTTTGCAAGTGCTTCGTTTTTCTTCCTGACCACTGGACTGCCGTCACTACAACGTGACAATATAATACTTCCGTCCTTTTCACGAACTATTGGTACCACCACGTCTTTGTCTTTCGGTTGTGGTTTCCTTTTGTGCCTGTTACAACTCCTACGAGGTTTTCCACAGTGCAGTGTAGTCAAGAAAGTGCGGTGTTGAGAAAGTCGGTGCAGTAAGCAATCGGGGTACAGTAAGCAGCTCTTTTTGTTTACCCTTTCTGTCCTTGTTTGTTTGTGCGGAATACTCTTTGTAGACAAGGTAGTCGCAGAGCACTCCTCTGGTAAGCCTGCCTGCCATTATTCTTACTCTCTTTGTTCGCATTTTTTAGCCCAGAGCACTGCTTACCGGATATCTCTAGAAGGTCAACATCGTCCGGAGCACATTCCACAGCGCCGTTTGCAAACACAAATTTTTAACAATCTTGCTGTATCAAAACAAATAACACTTTTGTCTCTTCCATTCCAAAGCAGCAGTTTCAAAGCACGGGGTATGTTCAAAGTAACTTACGTGGCGAAATTAGTGCGTACGAAAAGCAAATGTCCCATAAAGATTTTTTCATGAAGATTTTCATTTTATCATTAGAATTTTGGCGCTGAGTGTTGTAGCCTGAGTTGCGTAGCACTACTGCTTGTTGCTCATTTAAAGCGAATAGAAACGTTAAGAGATTATGTAGGCAAAAAAAGCAAGAATCTCCACAGGAGCGCCCTGTAAACAGGAGTTAATGCAGTTTCCTAAACCATTGTTTAAACCATTAAACACCGTCTGCTGTCTGCAATTTAATTCATTAAATTACAAACATCAGTTCTAAAGGAAAACCGCCACTCCAAAGAGCACATGCCAGCTTTTTCGCAGCGACGGCCTGTAGGATCGCATTGACGCTACGAAGCATTTAATACATCTTAAGAAAGGACAAATACAAATTAATTAAAGAACTCTGAAGATTCCAACAATTCTAGAATTCAATGTTTCAAGAAGTGAACGCAGTCACTCAGCTGTGGACTGTAATTATTGCAATGCTTAGCAGCGTCGATACATCTTTCTTTAATGTAGTTGAGAAGGCCGAGATGTTGATAGCTCGTCACATGTTTTTTTTGTTTTTTTTTTCACAGCAAGCTCAATTATCGTTGGCCACATCTGTAACGTAAGCTTCATTCACAGCGAGAACTTCATTGTGTTCGCCACGTTGCGATGACCTCGTTTGCGTCGTAGCACTCAATGTATGATGACATCAAAATCTCCAAACATCCCCTTCGTTCATTTCTGAGATATCTGGGCGGCGGTGGGTTACTGCCATGCACTGAAAGTATCTTTTCTGATAGACCACCAATACCATTCATTTTGCGCGCCAAGTGTCTGGTCTGATTCTTGTACGAGCTGTGTACAATTGGTCGATGTATATTCAGAGCCGGTGGCGGCTTGAGACTGCCACCTGCAGCTAGACCCAATAGTAGAGCGCGTTCCCTTCGCGTTCAATGTACTCCTGCTCGCAGGTGCGAGAATGACAAGATCAAGAGAAGAAATACTTCCATCGGAGCAAGAGTACTAAAAGTCTCCTGTTTCTTTTTTTCTATCAAAAATATTCCTCCGCTAGCCGCCCAATTTACTGGGTTTCGCATGTACTTCTCCGATGTCAACTCACTCAAATTCTCTGCCCTTCGACAGATAAGCCCCTTGAAAGATTTGTAAGCGTGAATCTTCCGGAAATAGCAGCCTGTTGCCTGCGTATCGTCATAAATAATTCTAGATTTCGGACCGGGAGGTCCCCGCGGGACGTAGTTGCCGCCGCTGAAGTAAGCTCGGAAAACCAATTCGTATGTCATTTCCAACAAGACGTGTGAAACCCGCCCAGTAAAACATTGGCCTTATAGATATCCTGAAGAGTAGTATATTTATTTAGACGGGTTAATTCAGGCGTATATAGGCGAAGCAGCAACGCCAGAAGAAACTACACGGAGTGGAGAAATAGATGTCAGACCTGGTGGAGCACGCATCCGGTGCGGCGGTTCAATTTTATTGACCTCGTGTGGCCCACAAAAATTAAATGCATGGGCTGTGATGAAATCAAAGGCTTAGAAACTGTATCAGTATCGATGAGGACGTCAGCAGGGCCCTTGGGTAGGGAGAAAGGCTGAAGTGAAAGATGGAATAGAGAAAGGGGTGCGGTATTAAAGATGTGCAGCATAATTTCGACCAGCTGGAATTTTTTAGCACCCCGTGTGCCCCACGCGTTCATGGTATCGCCATTTTTCCTTCCTCCGACTCCCTCTCCTGTTTGGTGATGTTGCTTAGCTTGTACGAGGATGTCGTGCACTAAATCGAGATTGCTAAGGTACTTTCGGGGCCCGGCCGCGAACTATGACAATTAATATAGCGGCCAAACGAAACATTATGCTCATGTTCTCGTGATTTTTGTTTATCCGTGGAGGCACGTAGCGTTATAGCCGTTCATTCTATGAGGGTCAAGAAAAACTGTGATCTTTTATGGCTCTTTTCATGGTGCACGAATGTCATGCTTAAGACGTATTGTTCGAAAGTTAACCGCTGCCCTTAGATTGAGTACGTCCGAGAAAGACTATGACTCTTACCTTCGACTACTATGTAGCCTCTTTTTTTAACACCGCGGTGTGACCATTACAGTGACAGCTGTGTAAGCGGTTTCGCAAGTTTAGCTTTCTTGCACATTTGTTTTATTTTGGGAAGCAACAATTGTAAGATACTGTATAGCTAATTTACGGGAACGCTCTAATATTCCGATGTGCCGCAACATGTTGCTTTCAAAGTTTGACCTTTTGCTCGCACCGAGTAGCTAAGACTGCCATAGAAAACCAATGGGTGCGTTTTTGACAACAAGAAGCCAAGGATTACAAGCGTCCCGAGGGGAGACTGGCGGATATATTGTGTTGTGTTGCCATCTACCGAAGTGCAATATATAGCGTTCATAAAAAAACGCTATATATTTTACTCATAAAGAGTTTGTCAGTATGTTCTGGAAAAAAGTTATCCCCGTACGTGAGATGTCATTGCCGCAGAGTCGCGGTCGTTTGTTGGGTAGTGAAAATGGTACCCGGGCCTGCCAATCATAACATTACTCTGGTAGGTGGAGGAGTGGGCGGTGTTGGTTATTTGCCTACAACAGCGTGCTGTTCATGTAAGCGTTAGTCTAAGCCATGGTAGTCGCCATTATGTTTACGTGGCGAATGTAGGCCGCCCTCCAAGGGAATTGTTTAAATTTTATGAAGGAAAGTGGATATTTTCGAAATTGTTTCCTCAATGTGCATTAAAAGAGCTGAAGCATTAACCAGACGAGCGGGTTTGAGAATGCAATAGATATTCAACAAATTGAAATGCAAATAAAACTAATGAAAACATTACTTAAGAAGGAAAGTGTTTTGGCAAGCACCTGAAACAAGGACTCAGACCAGAACTCATTCAGAGCTTGTTTGGAAGATGGTGGAGAACTTGATACAGTTCGTATGACAGTTAATTGCAGTTAATTGCGCAGATATTATTTGCGCGGTCCCATTGTGCGAGTACTAGTGGGACGGTTGAATACACTTATTTCTATCAATTTAGGTTAAATAGTAGTATATGTAGAGAGCAAGTTTCAGTGTATTCAGCACTTTTCAGGTCAGTTATGGTTGCTTGAAGTCAACCTTGCTTCAAAATGAACCAGGTTGTCCGGTTGTGTATGCCTTCTAACTTGTTTTGTATTACATATTTTTGGTGAAAGGAAACAGCACGACGACTTCTACACTTTAGTTTGCTTTCACACCGACTGTTCTTCGAAATGAATGAAATCACTGCGCTCGCAGACGTTCTTTTCTGCCCTCCCCTGCTCCTTACCCCCCCCCCCCCCCCCCCCCCCCCCCTTCCTGACATGTCCTTTGCTCTTGTCGTACTGTGTTGTATCCTCATGATCACTTCTATATTTGTCGTAGCCGTCTTCATTAGTTGCAGTGCCGTTTAGAGATCGTTCTCCTGCCCGCGCCTTCATTTTTTGTGTGCTGATTTTTGTTGCTTTTTGTCTTAGCAGTTTGTGTTCGGTCTTCTATTCAAGCTCCGGTAAGCTTTTTTCTTTCTCATTCAATTTTGTTTGCATGCTCTTTTTTATTTAGTTAACCTTTAGATGCGTTTGGAACTGCAGTCTTCGTTCTGCTCTTTTTATTTCGTTGAACACAAGTAATAACATGGTTTACGCTAAGTGTCTTCCGACGAGGTAGGCGTTTATTCTTTTCTTTATTTTCTATGTAAATTTTGCCTTCTAGAAGTATACAGAGAGACCCCTATCTTCACATTGCGGAAAGGAAATCGGAGGTCAAAATTATAAGGCGCTGACAAAACGATGAACTGTAACACAATGAAAAAAAAAATGTAAAAACGTGTCTGCGGTGACGTAGGTGATCATTTTTGTAGGTCAAGTTTATAAGAACATTACCATCGAATCATTTGTAACGGCAGTGCGCCTGACAGAGAAACGAGCACAGCAGCTGTTGTGGAACTACCTGAGAGGATTTTTAATTACTGACCTCCATTCCCCCGCAAGTGATAACATTCGCACGTTTTCTAATAACGAAACAGGAATAGAAGAATTCCGGCACTTTTTAGGATATGTTACACGAAACAGCCGCCTTTATTGGCACGGAAAACGCGGGTATTGGTTATATTGTGAGGGACTAGAACAAGACGAACTGTGCAGTAGCGCCGCTCAGTTGACTCTCTGCAGCCCTCTACGTTCGTTCTGTGTTTAAATCCATTTCGTTACCCTAAGCTAACATCGGATTTCTGCTCTGCAGATTACATGCCCTGGTCAAGCTAATTTTTATTTTTATCAAGTGAGCTCATTTATAAGTTGGTCGCCTTTTTTCCTGTCTAAATCTGGTCTTTTATCAGTCTTCATATTGTCACGTTGTAGTGACGGCAGTCCAGCGGTCAGGAAGACACCAGAAATACTTGCAAACGATGCTCTTTATTTGGGCTGACTTGCGCCCGCAAAAGAACTGACTCACTCGGTGGCGGCGTAAGCAACAAGCGTGCTCGTCAATCGTCGAACTACGAATGCCCGCCGCTCGCGGCATCGCTCAATTTAAAGCCGGCAAAGAAACTTCCAGATAGTAGGACAAGATCGTCTACAGTAATCTGGAAAAACCTAGATGCAGCCTCGCATAGCTGCGATCAATCAAGATTAGACTGGTCGCTTCTCGCGTCACGAACAAAAATGATAACAGCCCTTTCCTGCAGCCTTGAGCGTGAACGAACAAACACTACAATGATACGTGGCATTACCCCCCTACCAAAAAAGCATCGTCTCGATGCTTTAAAATGAAAATAAACACGGACAATGAAAACTTCCAGTCCTTTAGCGTTCATAATATGGCTTCAGGCGCACGACAGGTACGACTTCCGGGCGTGTGCGGCGTCGCTGAGATGCTGTCGTGCCGTCGGGGATGACTTCGTAGTCGAGGTCACCGATGCGACGGAGAACCTTGTACGGGCCAAAGTAGCGTCGCAGCAACTTTTCACTCAATCCACGGCGGCGAACTGGCGTCCATATCCAAACACGATCACCTCCAAACACGATGCAGCCTTGCATAGCTGCGATCAATCGAGATTAGACTGGTCGCTTCTCGCGTCACGAACAAAAATGATAACAGCCCTTTCCTGCAGCCTTGAGCGTGAACGAACAAACACTACAATGATACGTGGCAATATAAACCTATTATTTCCTTTCTATCACCTGTGGGGCTGTCTAAGACTTAATTTGAGGCCATTTCGGAAGTTTCACTGCTCGTGAGATCTCTCCGATAACGTCCAGAACAACCATGTCACTACGGTAGCGTTACTAATTATTAGATATTTTACGACATAGTTAAGAGTGTTTGTTGCGGCCCGGCATGGCCGCGCCTACGGGGCGGCAGCATGATCACTTCAAAACTAAGTGGTCATATTCATAGCGTAACCGTCGCCTAGACTGGTTGCCTGTTTAACCATTGCAGCTTTGTTTAGCCAAGTTCCCTTTGTTATTGAGTGTATGAGCGTAATAACATCATGACATAAAATACAGGCACTCGAATGCCATTTTAAAATACTGTTTTCTGTATTTCAAATAGAACGAAATAACTTACTACTGAAATATAATCATGGGTGTCTTTAAAGTGATCAACAAATTTGTAGAGGAAGCTTTGTGCGAAGGACCGTAATGAATTGTTAATTCGTACGAACTGTCATAAAAAAAAAGACGAGACAGCCTGTTTAAAATGCTTGGCGGTCGTTTCGGTACGGAAGAAAGAAGTACCAAGGGAGCAAAATTTTTTCTGCGTTCGATATGCTGTGTATGCTGGATGCGTTAAATCAAAAACAATTGGTAAGTTTGCTAGTTCTCGCAACGGCTACTGCTGAATCAAGTGACAATTGAAACCAAGCACGGCTTACTATATTTGTCAACTGTGTACCTTATAGGCAACGGGCAGTCGTCAGGAGCCGCCACGATCGCTGAACAACCAGCGCCATCTAGCGGGCAGGCGGGGAACATATCGCAGGATTGCTCCGCCGTAGCAGACGGCATGGCAGCCTTGCGCGAGGCTGGTAGAATGGCGGTGGAAAGCGTGCCGATAGTTATATCGGCGGCATTTCGTGATTTGGACGATTTGAATTCCTTCTTCCGAGGAGCGAACTTGAAAAAGGGCAAGCTTTTGCTTGAAGCCGGTCACCAACGTGAAAGAGCTCGTGCTTTCAAGCGGCTCCGAAATAAGGGGGAAATGCATGGCGCAGACCCCTGCTACACGGGCGTTTCGAATGCCTTCCAACCGAATGTCATTCGACTCGACTGCCGAGCTAACGCTGCTACACGAAGTTTTTCAACGGCATTCGGTTCAGATGACATTCGAGTCGACGGAGCTCCGCGGAGACATTCCAGATTTTTGCCTTCGAAACGCGAGCACAGCCCGAAGCGACCGAAGCCGTCGCTGCCGCCGTCGCTTCGCCCCGCCCACAGCCGCGCGACTGCTTTCGGCTCTGGCTGTTCATTTCGATACCCGCTACTCGCTTTTTTCTGCTGTTTGTTTAGCAAATAGTTCATGTTCCGTCTAAGTGAGTGCTTGCAGATAATAGTACACCAACGAACATTTACCGCGTGTGCATGAAATTTCCCCAGGAGTGCGCTGATGAGGACGACTGTACTCATGCTGCTGTTTACATCGCTGCGTATGAACAGCTTGTACTGGTTTGCAAGACATAAAACGAAATATGCGCTTTAGTTCTATTAAATAATCTCCTCTCTTCTGTAACGGTTGTACCCGTGCCTGTTTACGCAGTGCGACAATCTGTGGGAAGCGCCGACACGATCGCTCGCCTGAGAAACACTTGACAGCCGGGTTGTTGACATCGCGTAGGACCGGCGCTTCTCGCTAATTTTCCCGGCTTCCTCCGACATGCCCCGTACTTTATTTTAAACTACTTTATCCAGAAGCATGTTTGGTGACCGTTCGCGTTAACTGAAATGGCTTAACTTGATACCCACAAGCTAGCGACGGCGACGACTGCTGCTGGCCGTAAAGCACTGCTCGGCAGCCCGAGTCACACCGCCGCTTCCCGTTCATCGTATGCTCGTCCTGCGATGTAAGCAATAGTTGCTTTCATGTCACTCTTGTCAAAACTACACTCGTTGACCATTTGCATTCGCTAAAACTTGTGAATTCGTTCTTCACAATCACCGATCCGACCCTGCGGGCTCGCCAGTCGTCGCTGAAGGGAACGGAGTCGTCGTCGACTGAAATTAATTTGGCAAGTGGTTGTCGCTAGTGAGTGTCCATGTGTGCACATGTGAAATATAGGCGCTCGTTTCGCTTATTTCCAATCCGCATAATGTATAAGCGCGCATGTATTCGCACCGTCACCTCAGCGCGTTTTCGCTCAGCCGCCGAACTCCCGAGGGCATGAAAGCTGACCGTCCGCTGATCGGACTAGTCGGTGTCGTTTAGCCAAAAAACTTGTGCCACTACAATAATATTATAATAAACTAGATAGTTCGCTATAATCACATGCTGCTGTTCACCGTGATAGTGCCGTTGTCGGACTAGCGTGACCGTAGTCGTCGTTGTACACTGAAAACGAGCTGAGAATTTCGAATGCGTTTCCAAAGTGCCGTGCAGCACCGCGGGAGTCCGTCGAGTTCGAATTCCATTCCAAGTCTCGACTGCCATTCGACTCAGATGTCATTCGAAAGTACCCGTGTAGAACAGGTATAATCAACGCGCCGCCGAAGAGCGTGGAAATCTCGAGGTAAGCTACGTCTGTTCATCGCTTGTATTTTTCTGGCTCGCATCTCTCATTGTTATTTCAGATTGACAACAGCAGGATAATCATTCGTATTTGACCCCGGCATTCTTCGCAAAAAGAGTACGCAGCCCAGCCGCGGCGATCAGATGGCATACGGAGCGTGCGACGGCGAGCGTATCCTGTCTCCGCTGCGCTGCTCGCCGCGAGAGGCGCCTCCGTCGGCGCCGGAGTTACGTTCGCCCGTTGCCTATGGAGCAGTTTCGTGCGGTGTTTAATACATTACGCTGAAGAGCACTCTTGAGGGTGCTTTGAATACATACCTTGTTTTTTGCTAAGCGATAAAAATGGTAATATTTATGATTAACACGTTGAAAATAGTTCTTAGCAGCTCTTCCAGCCAAGCAATTTCAGGGATATTGTTTTCTTTACGTTGGCGTGCTTTTACAGATTGAAGTTATGCGGAACTCATTTAGAGTCGAGTGTTTCGGCGCACTTTTCTTGGCATGAACTGCTAGAAGTAACTCCCACACAGCAACATTTCAAAAAGTGCCACAATTTGTAGCACAGCAGTAACAAAACTCAACTAATGTGCAAGGTATTCGTGTTTAGCATTTTATATTTGGCCTTCTGTTTTGTAAGCTGTAGAAGCCGACATAACGTGCCAATCGCAATGCAATGGCAAAGCACGTCGAGTGGGAGAATTGTGCATGCATAGCATGCGCTGTGGTGAAGCTCGTTCTGTTGCCTCCCATTTTGGTGTTTTAACTACGCACAAGTGTCACGGTACGGGAACGGCCAATCTTAAGCTGCCCCAAATTAAATCATTCCCTTTTTCGCCTGCCGATAGAGCCGCGGATCTCAGAAAGTGATTTTGAAGTGTGAGTAGTATACACACCCGGTTGGCTCCGTGCAGCATTCTAGCTTTTTCGTTCGGCTTCTGGGATTTTTTTTAAAGTTTGTTGACCCCGAACGGAAAGCTTAGCATGCGGCACTAAGTGTGTAGCTGAAATATCAAAGCAGTTTGCGCGCTACGAATGTCTCCTTTTGGTGTTTGTTTTGCCGGATTCACGTTGCCTATCATGAATGCGGTGCAAACAGGGCGGACCCGCCATGGAGGGTTTTTACGTTGCTATGAGTTCATTCCTAGATTAAAAACCTAGCTGTAGCTTCCAGTTAACTGCACAAAAAGATCTCTTTAAGAATGAGGCAAGGCGTTCCTGTTTGCGCCCTGCTGGCTAATTTTGGGAACAATAAACAGCCAACGAGCTGAAATCTTGCTTCAGTGTAAAAAAAAAGAAGTAATTGAATTTAATTTCAAGCCTTTTATTCTGGATATCTCCCACATGTAGTTTTCTTGCGTAACGTTCAGAATTTCGGATTGCGTCATCAGTTAAGGTTTTTTCTTTTATTGTGTGTAGCCCTAGATATTCATAAATTACCTTTTCAAGAAAACCCCTAGCATTGCGAAAATGCCGTAAATGCTTAATGTCTTAAAAACTAAAAAATTGAAATAAAGCTGAAAACCAAGTGCATCTCCTTCAACATAACTTAGGACCATAAATTTAATTCCTGAACCTAACCGAAAGCAGAACACCCGTAGTACTCAAGAACGTCGAGATCGTCAGCAATGTAACTTCAAGTTGGGCTTCTTTTTACCCCGGCGAATAGGCATGACAATTATAGAAAACGAGCATCATTCGTTTGATGACAGCGCTCAGGGGAAAAAGTAGAATTCAAAAAGCTGCTGATGAGCCGTATGAGGACACATTTACCTCTCACTCGGTAAAAGATACGAACAATATTGAAATGGGCATCTAATTACTGAATATTTTAAAATTTATCTGCAACTACTAAGCAAGACATGCTCTGCGACAGCGACGTTGGAGCAGCCACTAATTGTCGCGCTGTGGCGGCAGTGAGAGTACGGCTTTACTGCCTTTCATAAGTAAAGGTGTAAAACTTTTAAACTTGGATTTTCAAGGAAAGGTCATGAAATATTGCGTTTATAAAGCACTGAAGGTAGCGTAGAAAGATTTACAGGAGCGAACCTCGCAACAAAATGTTAATTTTACAGCGTAAGGAATTAGTGAGATCTTTTGGCTGAGGTATGCCATTGCGGAACCCTTTGGCGCCCTCGAATCGAAACCGGAATTCGTGTAGAATATCTTGGTTCCAGACGAGAAAACACGCAGATGAATAATAAACTGCACACACGCGCTGCTGACTTTTATTTGTTAGCTTGAAAAGCGAAACAAAACAAAAAAATGACCCCTATTGCTGCCATCAGTGGACTACACAAGATCTTTGAGGTTCAACCTAGTACACATTTTCTTTGGATGTGTTTTTAATTGGGTAGTCTTTTATCATTCCCGCCTTTAAGCACCTTCGCACTGAAACCCTCGAGCTTTGCAAAATAGGCCGTAAAAACATCTGTGAATCCACAACTTAGTCCTCAGGAAAAGCACATAAGGAACGTTCTTGCAGATGCTCACCACACCATGAGCCACATACTTTCACCTCTTTAGGACCGCGAACTAGGCTCGTTGGAAAGGATTGATACTTAAATAGACAAATGCGAAAAATACCGGCTAAAAGAAAAGAGGACACCTGTCCGTTTGTGCTTTTCTTTTTGATTTAGGCCCCCTTTCCGCATGCGCGTACCCCTAGATTATATGTTGTACTGTCACTAAATAAACGTTTGAGATGCTTGAACATTCGGTCTTTGTACTCTGTCCGTAGTTTTTGCGTGGATTTATTTGAGTATGATTTGTTCCTCCTTTTGCTGATTCTTCTTAAAAACCCATTTCACAATGGACAAGAGCTGATGTATGGTGTTCTTCCGCTGATCGACGAATTTTTTACCATGAGCATTTATCTTCCTGCATCGTAGGCTGCTCGCTGTTTTAAGAGACGCGAACCTGCCTACATCTTTTGTGACACTTGGTAGGTCTCGTGCTATTGAATATAGCTTATAGTTTTCAGGCCATAATGTGCGATCGCCTAGTTGTTTCGATGTCGGGCTGACGAAAGCCTTTCGATGCCAAAATTGATGGAGAGGTATTATACACACGGTAGAATCTCATTCATCCGGCGAGGTACATTTAAAGCAGCAATAGAGCTGAAACATGAGAAAGCCAAGCCGAACAAAAATGAAGCAAAACAAACCCATGACGTTTCGGCTTCCCTACGGGAACCTTGTGCCCAATGAAATGATGTAAGCAGAGATACAGGTTTAAATACGCTACAAAAGAGGGCGCACAAAGTGTGCGTATACAGGGCTTGGATTTCCAGTGCTCAAGTTTATGGTGTGATTAGTCGTTTGTATGATTAAAGATTTTAGGTGAAGGCGAAGAGCCAGCTCATTTCCTGATGCTATCGTGTAAGCCCTAAACCCAGCCCATAGGGTGGCCTGTTGACAGGCGGTGTCGCAGACATTAAAATCCACTTTTCCTTTTTTTTTTCAAACATCGCTATCAAGCTCTTTTGTGCACCTCTCAAAGTTCCAGTTTACCGATAGTAGAAGCAGTCATAGCCAGAAAAATGATGCTCTAAAGGATGCAAGGGTATTGCTTGGAGGGAAGAACGTCTTTTACGTTTATTAGAGCATGAGGCAGTTTTCTTGTCGGAGCATGAGCGACACAGACATTAAGTGGGCGCACAAATAAAATTTTCCTGGCTTTGTTTGCAGCTTCCTTTCTTCTGACTCTTATCAGCCTACATTGGAGAAACTGGCAACTTTGACAGGCGCATAAAAGAGCCTAGTAACGACTTTGGAAACAAAAAAAAAGTGGACTCTAATGCTCTCACCGATCACCCCGTATCAACAGGCCACCTCATCGACTGAGTCTAGGCACATGTGCTAGTAACAGAAAAGGAACTATTTTTTCGCCTTGATCTGGAATCAATAATCATACACACGGCCAGACCCGTCGCGGCGGCTCAGTGGTTAGGGCAGTTGGCTTTTTAGCCGAAGTGCCCGAGTTCGAAACCGGCCGCGGAGGCCGCATTTCAGTGGAGGCGAAGCGTAAAGGAGCCTGTGAGCTATGCAGTGTCAGTCAACGTTAAAGATCTTTAGTTGGTCGAAATTATTCCGATACCCTCAAATGCGGCACATTATTCTCTCTTAATTCTTAACGCCCGCCTTCCATTCTTCCTGTACTGCGCGGCTCGGGTGCCCGCCGTGATGACAGACATTTACTGCGCCGTTTGCTTTCCTCAAAATCTAAAAGCAAAAAAAAAAAAAACGAGCAGTCACACCCTCAACACAAACGCTAGAATTCTGAGTCCTGTGCACGCACATTCCTTGACCCGCTTTTGAAACTTATTCAAAGTTCTATCTCTGCTTGCATCATTTCATTCAGAACTGGGCTCCCTTGCGGAAGCCTGACCGTCTTGTTATTGGTTTTATTTATTTATTAATAGCATCCAATATCTCGTTTTAACAAGTTTGTCCCCGACCAGAGACATTTTCGTCTAACTCTTGACTGCAGATGAAAGAGAAATTTATTGGACCCTTCATCATAAAAGGGATAACTGTCATTCAGAGAAACAAAAAATACAATACGCTCGATAGACATGCCGCCAGAAAATACATTCAAGCGACTGTTGTCGCCCTATACATAAATAAAACGTTCAAAACACAAAGTGTCCAGACTGTCCAGAAAGGTCTAAACTTCGCGGGGAAAGCACGCTTCAAAATAACGCGCACCGACACCGCGCACAACACTCAGTATGGCAGAAGCCACGCCGTCACACGGCCCCCGCTGGCGACGATGAAGTGGGTGCTCCACCGTCGCAGGAACTCGTTTTCCGGTAGCGTCAGCCAGATAATTCATTGAAATTCATTGTTTGGCCTGCAACTCACAAGTCAAAAATAGTGCTGCTAGCCCTTGCATTGTTCCTTCGTCCAGCTGCTGTGGGCTGTTTTGCTGGCATATTGAATCAACCAGTTCGGACTTGTTCCTTTGTAGAATTTCTGCCACAGAACGAAAGAAATGCAACTTTGTGCATCGAGATAGATTCTAATCTCGCCATACCTAAGGATTAGCTTGAAACTTGAAGGTCCATAAGTGCACGAGAAAAAGGCAATACTTATTCTGAAAAAGCTCTGAACATTTAAATGATACATGTTTATTTGAGTCGTTCTATGGGAATAATTACCACTCCTGCCCACGTTCAGCCGAATCACTTCAACTGCCGCCGCGGTGCTAGGCGGTTATGGTGCTCGGCTGCTGACCCGAAGGACGTGGCTTCGATCCCGGCCGCGGCGTTCGAATTTCGATGGAGGCGAAATTCTGGAGGCCCGTGTACTGTGCGACGTCAGTGCATGTTAAAGAACCCCAGGTGGTCGAAATTTCTGGAGCCCTCCACTACGGCGTCCCTCATAGCCTGAGTCATTTTGGGACGTTAAACCTCATAAACCAAACCAAACCGAATCACGTCAATCTACACAAAAGCAGTCTTCTGACGTCACCCAATGAAGGAGATTGTTCTGGGCTTCAAGGTGGCTAAAAAGTCGTCAGGTATTAGGGGCCCTATTTAATAATAAATATTCCGCTGTGTCTCCTTAGTAAATATGTTGATTGCAGCTGTTAGTTTCACATCACTGAATTTTATTCGGATACTGTCTTCATTTGAAAGGCCCACTCGGAAGAGAGCAGGCAAACCGAATCTGCTTAGCTCAACACTCATGCCTTTTCTTCAAGGACGATGAATACGCCGAATTGAAGTGTTCTTTTAGGTGTAATATTTTTTTTAATTTTTAGAGGTGTGCACGTGAGGAGCGCGAAAGTAAGGAAAACGTTGTTCCTGACATTTTAAAGGGCTGTGGAATTGTCTGCTACACGGTGCCATTTAAGGTGACAGACGCCGAAGTTCGACGCTCGGGAATTTGAGCTGTTGTTGACGGACTGAAAAGCCTATATGGTCATCATTAAAGGGCAAGTGGGAAAATTTTTCGCTATTAACACATTCAAATAAAATCTATAGTGTACAATGTCCGCAATTTCCTGATTACTTTTGCTAAGTTTGACAGCCGCGCGACATTTCATTCTCATTCGAGAGGAAATTCATCTTGGCGCTGGTCGTTTTCTCCGCCTCTGCTCAGCTAATTACCACGGAGAAAATTGTACTTCAAACGTCACAAACATTCTCCACACGTTAGTAGCCCCTCCGCGATTCATAAATAGTAATTTAATTCGTGTATTCGGTCGCCTCTCACACTTAAAGGATCCATGGTTTTCAGCCGCTACTTCAGCCGTTCAATACATTTACGAACATTTTTCTTCATTGTTTAAGAGGTAATCACGGGTCACCCAAAGTATTGTCCATGGCCATGCACTGAGCTTCGGTTTCGATTCAGTGTGCTAGCTGTTTTAAAATTATTATACTAGGATTTATCAAAAATGGCTAGTTGTGGTGGATAGAAACACTCAAAGAAATCTGATATGGCTGTCAACTGAAAACGCTCGAGAAACCCCAAGAGGTTCCTTTTACTCACTTTACTGTGCGTATCGACTTCCGTTAAATTTAATATTTGGCATAATGGCATGTGATATCCTTTTTAATATGAAGGCTTGAGTTCTCTTTTGACAGAAGTCCAGATACTTCTGCCTCAGATTATGGCAGATTGTCTTCTGTTGCTTCGCGTATGTGGTGCAAAAAAATAAATGAAGCTCTAAATATTGCTGGCATATACCCGAAGCACAAGTATACGTTTATAACAGAGAGAAACTAGAACAACGCATTGGTGGAGCAGGAAAACTAATATTTAATTAAGAAAAATATCGATTTTTGAGCAGTAGCTATACCATTCTAGAAGAAAAATTCTCCCAAATTAGCGAGCGAGAACACAATGACATGCGGATTCAAGAGGTTTTTCTTGAGAGTCTTTCCAGTATGCATGATTCCAACACGTATACGGAGACATGGTTCCGCGACATAACAATAACATAACTGCGTCTGCCACTCATACTTCTGCGAAAATCAATAAGTAATATTTCAACGTGATATACAGTGCTTTTTTTGGTTTTTTTTTTGCTATTTCTGAGCACTAAATCTTGAGTGACTCAGTATGGCCGAGCTTGCTTGAAATAATAAATATGCTTTTTTGAGCATGGCTCGACCCTATTTATACACGGGAAAGCTGTGTTAAATACAGTTAGCCTGGCACCTGCGGCGAAGAACTGACGCGCTCCCATCGTCGCGCACTTAGTCCATGGCGAGACTAAGCGACCAACGCCTGTAAAACATCTGTTAAATTGCCGCTAGTCACGTGGTACCACAGCTACGAGGCTCCGAGTGAGCACAGCTTCGACGTTTTTACGGAGTGCTCACGTGGCGTGACGTCACAGGTCACTCCTTTGCTCCGCCGGCTGAAGGTCAAACTCGCACAACATCTCACCTTGAGAGTTTGCTCCTAGGAGTAGAGTTCTGCCTCTGAAATGATCAGTTTTAAAGGTGATGTTCTCTGCGTTTGAATGAGTGACTGAGGAGCGTTAAGTGCTACAGCAACACTGTATGCACCACACAACAACAAAAACAGCAGTCGACAAAAACAATGAGGACCCGCTGGTTGCAGTGTAGCTGCGTAAAACAAACATGGACCTGAATGAAATCAACCGTTTATGTTTCAATTTGCTAAAGAAATTTGAGCCGTTAAAATTCTTCAGCTTATATTTTCGTTTTATGATAAGCTTTTTGCTGATCTGACAAGAACACTTGACAAGCCGATAATTTACTTATCGAGGGCTGACATTCTGGGGTGATTATGAATGTTGGTGAAGCTTCAACGCAGACTCATGTTCCTTACAGCAATAGTACCGGGTTACGAAGTAATTTCAGTCCTTCAGAATTTGGTGGGTCCAGAAACACACATTAGCCAAACTGTTTGCTGTTTTCAAAATGTTGCACGCTCATATCAGCATCTGTGCTCCTACGCAGACCAAGAAGAGAATGACATAATTGCATGCAATGTGGATAACAAGAAGGAAAAACTTCCTTTTAAATCTGCGACTTTTTTTTGAGAGCCAATAAACGTGAGGATTCAGTGTAGGGCTTTGTTTCCCAACATTATATCAAGGACACATGATTAGATGAGCTTGTGGAGCGAGAGGAGAGGAAATTTGGGGAAGAGGGGAAAGCGGAGGGAAGATGGCCTAACTTTGACTTTCATTCTTAACTCTTCAAGCTGAACCCGCATTTTGCCCGCGACAATAGTTGCGCGATTTCTAAAGGCTCATTTCTGGAAAAATATCTTTTAAGAAATTTCGAGGGAACACTGGTAACGGCCATGATTAAGAAAATATCGATTAAACTGTAGTTAAAACCAATGATGTTCTGTCCAGCAGGAACAATCAGAAAATGCAGGATACCCTAAGATGTCGGAGCTACCCTGGCGTTCTCACTTCATCAATACTCTAATGCTGAATGAGAGCCTAGAGGAGAACAAGGAGACCATACATACAATTTTCTGAGGGAAAAATGGCACGACCTTCGGCATCAGAACAAAGAGAGCATGCAAGGAATTTTCTGAGGGAAAAATGGCATGGCCTCTGACATCACTTTTGGTGTGTTTTAAATGACAACGCTGGCGTTATCCTGCTCGTCGCTGGATATGTTTTCTATGTCTGCGATAATGTGGCCCTCGAGCACCTTTCCGGCCTAAGTTTCCTGGGGTGCGAAGTCACATGGATCGGCTCTGGGCAGTTCAATCAAAAACGGTTTGTGTGCTCAATGTGTTAGTTGGAATGTGAACGGTAATGCCATGGTGGATGGGGGCGCGTACCATTTGCGCCGTTTCTTCTTGGCATTAGAGTGAGGCGAAGCGGCTTAGAGCTGCTTCTCCAGCATATGTTGTAGGTACTTATTAGTGAAATGTTGCCCTTGCTTTTACGGCCTAATAAAACTAACGGTGGTTGAAAGACGTAAAATGGATTCCTAAGCAGCTATGAATTGGACGACTAATACTGTAAACTTAACGAGACGCGCTCGTGAGGCCTTTGCAGAATATTGTGGCGCGAACACGAAAGATAATTTAAATTAACAGCACCATTATTCGGGGAAACGCTCGAGTAAGAAAGAACGACGCTGTGCTTTGGGGCGTTGACAGGCGAGAAGGCATTGACCGGCCGTTGACATGTTCCAGACGTGTTGCGAAAGACCATTTTTGACACGCCTTCACCACCTACATACAGGAAAGAGAACGTAAACCAAACGTTACACTTTCTTGATTTCTATTGTTCTTGTACTACACTCTTCTCCCAATCTTCCGTTTTTCGTCTTTGAAGCGCGCTACTGCCAGGCAAGTGGCCAGCACAGGCAATTGGCCCAGTATCGGAAATGGCTGCTTTCACTCTGGTCCTTTGTAGGACCTGCATTTGTCAATACATTTCCAATATCGGGCCTATTAGGTGTTCTGATGGTGTGGGCTTCGTTGATTAGTTTTTGAGTTAGTGCGCTTCATGATTGTTCGAGAGGGAGCTTGGCTTCCTCTATACAAGCTCAGGCCGCAAAACTGCAAATGGTCCGACTGAAATAACCCTAGTTACTGTTAACTACAGCTCATCTCTGACTTTCCAAGTAATGAAAAAGAAGCATCCGTTGCTCAGAAGAAGCAACGACGATTTGACCGCTGTGCGCGGAACTTTCCACGCCATTTCTCTCATCGTCTATATTAGTGCGTAAAAATACAAAGAAAAATCGATGCTTCGAGTACCATTTCCCATGTCATGAGTGTTTCTGGCAAGTTTCAGCACTTCTTGTGCTCACGGCACTTTCTTGTGCTGCAGCGGGCAATACGACAAATGCGTCTAGCAGATGAGGAGAAGTGGTGGGGTGTGGTCTCGACGTCGTTTCCGCTCTTGCGAATAAGAAGGCAAACAACGGTCTCAAGACGCAAAATAACTTCGTCCTTTGTCCTACAGCAAAAGAAAACGAAACGCACATTAGTATGCAGAAGACCAAGAGAAACAAAGCGTCTTTTTCTGCTCCTGACGACGGATGGCTCTGGACCCATTGTCGAACATCGGGCCGTGTGACGAAACTGAACGGAATGGGAGGGTAGCAAGCGCAGGAGCAAATGACGGCCAGCAAACAGCGAGTGACTAAGACGAGCCGGTTCGTGATCGGACGCAGAATACAAGGCCTTTGCTTTCACGATAGCAAAATGTCAATGTGTTGTGTGTTTGGCGTTTGGTATGCTAAGAGCACATGACTGGCGTAGAAAAATATAGTAATCACCAGTTTCCTCTTCTGGTCATGTCCTTAGTGTGGTGAATGTACTAATTCAGCCTCTTCCATTTTATTGGAAATAACTTAATCACCAACCCTCCCGGGCTGTTGTGTAATAGCTGATAAGGAAGGAAAGACTTTCTTCACGTTCAATGCACAAATATAATGCAATGTACCGACAGCATTCTTGCGTTACATGCATGCTACGTCATCCTTGGAGGATAGGCTTGTGGATCACGTGGACCTCTTCCCTCATTCAATCACTGATTTCGGCGCGTTTACTGCACCGTATTTATTCGCGTATAACTACGTCTGTTTTTACAGTACAATAAAAACTGATGGGCGCGTTGGCCTGACATGATTTCTTGTGAAACAGCGCACCGGCACAAGGCCAGAGGACAAGAAAGGACGATACACAGCGCTGTTTTTTTGTTTTTTGACTAACAACAGAATGTTTATTCAGTCATCCATGCTTATAAAGGCGCCAGCGACACTGAACAACAGAAAAATACACAGAACCGTGACAGATATCCCTCCGACCAGGCGCGTATTTGATAACACAAGGCTAACACGTGTGCAAAAATTCATGTTCTTTCTGCAAGATAGCGACAGAAGGGGTGCTTACACACATCTGACCCAACACCTCAGCGCTGTGTATCGTCCTTTCTTGTCCTCTGGCCTTGTGCCGGTGCGCTGTTTCACAATAAGTCATGTTTTTACAGAGTCGCGCTCACTGAACTCGGTAGTCACCTAATGCGCGAGTCTTAGCCAAGGTGAGTAGCAATCCTGGCGAAAACTCACATAATGCGCGGAGGGAGCAGCGGCAACGATGCGATTGCAGGAAGTCCTGCCTACTAGCCGCTTGCGAGCCTTCACAAAGAAGGGTGGTTCCCACAACCACACTGCTGCTGAAATGTTTCACAAGGCAGTTTGTTTTTCCGAGGAAGCCGTGAAAACTATTGCCATACTGGGCCGATATAAAGAAAAGCAACGAGCCTTGCTGCGACACTACCGGGGCAATTCTTTCCTTGTAAAGAAAAAAAAAAACTTCAGCGAGCCTCGAAATCTCATGACCATCCTTGGAGATCCAGAAGATAGCAAATACGGGCTGGTTGGTACATGTTTGAAGTACTGGATAAACAGCGCAGCAGAAGACGAAACAAGCGAAGGACAAACACCAGGGCAGGTGTTTGTCCCTTTCTTGTCTCGTCTTTTGTTGCGCTATTTTATCCACTTCTTCAACCATTCTTGGCTTTCCGCGCGCAAGTTCAGGGGTACTACCGGTAACGCCGCACATCGGCTTCGGGCTGCGGACGTTGAAGGTGTCTGCCGTACTACAACTGCACTAAATGAAGGACTTCATGCATTCTGTGTCCGACTGTGCTCCATTGCGAGTTCCTCCAGATGAGATGTCGAATTCCTAGTGAATCTAAAGGTGCGCTTTCTCTGGCTAACACTTTCTCACAGCACCGCCGCAGCTCCGACATGTGATGCGCTGTGGCGGTCTCCTCATTTGAATTTTGGCGGCTGGGAGCTTCTGTCGGTCAGCTTAGTTGTCCTTTTTTTTTCGGGTTCCCTAAATTGGTGGGTCTACCGACACCCCGTGTCGAGAAGTACGGGAGTAAATATGGTATCTTAGACTTCGTTCAGAAATGCTTCGTACGGTTATAGGCGAGCTCCCCCAAATGGATACAACAAGAAAGTCTCGCTGAAGAAACATTGCTCTTGAGTATAAAAAAGTGCTGCCTTCAATTATGCGATGTGTTTGCATCAACCTGTAGCAAAGAGAAAAACCGTCAATATTGCCGCCGACTTCAGTGGCACGGGATATTGTATAAGTAGGTTGCCACTGCTTAACAAACAATCCTGAATGTGAAGACTTGTGCGGAATGCATCAGTGAGGACCTCCGTTCATTCCGTATCCCAGAAGAGTTCGTGCTCGCGCAAATAAGAGCCAACAGCCTATTTCTACGTGTTTATTTGTACAGAAATATTAATGCGACTAACGGTCTATTCTATTCTTCTTGCTTGATTTAGACAACGCTATTAGTTCACATAGAGCGCGTCACAGCTAATCAGGTGGAAATACAATGCGTGAGAATCTTCGGTTTTTACGTAAGCCTTACTGCCTATATAGCCACAGCTCAAGCGCGCAGTAAAGAAGACATGAAATTTTAAAGAAAGTGCATGAGCGAGTTTATAGCAAATTTTAAGCTCATTTTTTTTTCCCTGAAGTTACTTTATTTTTAAATATAAGGGCCGTGAGAGAAGTAAAAGCCTGCATAGGCGTCTCGCTTACTGTCGTTTGATAAAGCTTCATTTTGTCTTTCTCCTTTCAGAACTTCCGATTCGTTAGTGGAGCAACATTAGGAAAAATAATCAAAGAGGCGCAAAGAACTCGCGCTAATACGCAGAAAAAGCGGCTATAAAAACTCAGCCCAAGAGGAAGACTAACGTTCGCTCACTGAGGCTTATTTCATCATCCATTACATTTTTCTGGTGGTAATGGTGCTCGTCTGTTACTTTGGATCAACACACCCTAAATAAAGCAATTCCCTGTGCAAGTGCGCATTGGGTAAATCTTTTATTAGGTGCCCATTATATGCCCTTTACAAACTAATGAAAGAAACGCGGTATCCTGGTTTTTTCCCTCGTTTGTAAATGCTGTGCCACACAAGTACAGAATTATTAATGACTGCACAGAAGGCTCAGGCTTTTACCCTGCTAAATTCAATGCTATGAATACTGCAAGGAGCTGATCAATCAGCACAGAACCAATATTTACCTTTTGGCTACTAAAAACAACAAAGACGCGGTCAATGAAGGTTCGGCGCGAAAGAAGTGAGAACGGCAAAGTTTAGCGGAACTATCTTCAGCTGAGCGAAACGAAACTAGGCTTCGACAAAACAATACCGCGAACACAACAAGACAGGTAAATAAAGAGAGAGCAGCCACAAAAAATTCAGGGGGGCACTTTGTTGTCCTAAAGCGCGGCGTAGCAGCTTGTGTCACTGATGTGTGGTTAAGAGGTTAAGCTTCGCCTCTAAACTTGGAATGCGACAGCGTTTTGCACCGCTGCCAGGGGGTTGAGTTGAGTTGAGTTGAGTTCTTTTAAGCTACAGGTGGAATTAGCATAGGTCGGCACACTCACTCATGAGTGCACTCATGAGTGCACTCATATCGCCTCACTCACACTCACACTCACGTCTGTGAGTGTGAGTGTGAGTGAGTGGTCGTGAGTGCGAGTGGGCGTGAGTGTCCTTGCTTATTTTGCCGGCGATTGCTCCACCGTAGCGTCACTTACATGTTAATAATATCCTGAAACCGGTCAGATCTGTCCCCCTTAGCAGGCAGTCGCTTATAATAGAACATTTGAATGGCATGAAAAAAACCTTTTTTTAGGGGTTTTTTTTTCACGAAAAATTGGAATTTTTGCAAAACGTGACAAAGACAAGTTTATTTTCAACAGCACAACGATCAAAAATAATGCTCCGAAGTTGAGTCGGATATGCAGTTATAGATGTCATATCGTGAAACGAACTTCTTGTTCTATTGCACCGAGAAGATAATTAATGATTTGCACTTCAGGCGAATATGCAGATATAAATATCATATTTGTGGAACAAACTTGTTCTATTGCACCAAGAAAGGGAACATGAAAACAGATCTAAAGTCACTCCATATCGGACTCAGTCACTGTCGCTGGATGTGGCACTACGCGCAGCAGCATGGATTGAAGCTGTGTCCACAGCTATAGGATCGACTGCACATACACAAGCTTCGAACGCGTTCCCCTGGAAGCCTGTGACGTGTCCTTGTATGGACGTTTCCGAAACGGGACCAGTTCTGTTCGCAGCTGACGGATGATGGTGGTATCTGCAGCAGTAGGCAAGCCAGACGAGTTAGGGGCTGGTTGGTGCAAAGGCATTGCCACCAGGTAGATGGGGCTACGTGCTTCGCTGAAGACCCAAGTCCTGGACTAAATTCCTGCGGATGTCCTGTACTCTGCTACATTGGAAATCAAGAGGCTAGGCTTGTATTTGGCTAAAGCCGCTTACGTGCATAGCAGCCTATAATATTTATACCATGTGTTTAGCGCTGTAGAATTTGCGGCCATTTTGTTCTACTTCAGCCGTGAATTCAAGTATTAGTGTGTTTTTAAGTCAAGCCTGGATCTTATATGTGATCCGGCCTTGAACCCGCGTACTTGCAGCACGAACGTTTTAAAAGCACTACCTGGCACGGGTGATGACGACTGCTCTCCAATCGTTCAACGTTGCACGCTGCAATGGTTTTCAAAACAAAAACCTAAACTAAAAGTAAGCAATCATAAAACCTTGAAATTGCATTGTGAAATTTTCATTGTTTCTTTCCATTTTTTTCTCGTCTGAAAAAAAAACGAAAAAAAAAACGTTTTTTTTTTTCAAAATTGCAGTGTTTTTTTCAGGCCTTCACATCTCTAGTCACGACCACTTCGACCAATTCAAGCAAGGTCAGCGTAGCTACGGCGCGATGGCGGCCACCCGAGGTCTCGCTTTGGCTTTCGGAGTGTTGCTTTCGCAACAAAAGTACTAACAAATAACAAAGATAAAACGCAGCTTTGTGCACACTCTTTGTGTTCACAAGTAATTGTTGTAAAATCGGGAAGATTGGCAGGTTGCGTTTCCAACTTAGCACTGCAGAAGCACTTTAGTTATAGGCATACTTCATTTGTGGCAGTGTGATCACTACTTCTGTGTAGAAAAGTAACAATACTCAAAACCAGTAATCACGTGACTGTGCATGATTGTCTTCAGAGAATCAGAAGCGTATACCAGTCGAACGTACGGAAGAAAGTAACGTTGATATTTTAGCAGGTGACTTTTTGAGATTCATCACCGTGAACAAAGAGCTTCAAGATTCAGAAAAGTGTGTTAAAATAATATTTCAGCTTTGATAATCATGGACTATGCATTAAAAACATAGCTTCCGAATAGTTTGGAAATCAGTAATTACTCACTTAGAAACACTTCATGTACACAACCTTGTAGATTCTTTTATTGTGGAAATTTTTTTATGCATGTTCAATAACAGGTTATTACTGAGCACAGATACTGCTCATGCAGCGCGCACACAACGTTTAAACCGCCGGTTTTCCATCAAATGCCTGCAAACGATGTGTGGACACATATTCTGACACACGTCTAGGGCTGGCCTGTGGGCGCTGAGAAAATGTGTGACGCCATAGGCACTTTTCGTCGTGATCGTTTGGTATGTTTACTCTCCACATTTTCACTGGTGTTCCCTCCCGGTAATTCCAATCATAACCAATCATAAAGCTGTGTATTCAGTAAAGATACATCAGATAAAATACTAGTCACAATGTGCCTAAAATCACCATGCTACCTTGCATCAGAAGAAAGCACCTCTTGATTTACCGTGTGTTAATCGACTCTTGCTTTAGCGGACTGTGACTACAGCAATGGAGGACGGCTGTTTTATAGCACTCCTTTCTCGACTTATTTCTGTCGCCCTTCGCTACAGGTGGCCCTCTCCAAAAGAACCGGTCTGAGAGGTCGCTTCCTAAAGTGTAAACCTTGAAGGCAGAAATGGTGGCTACTAGTGGTAAAGAAACCGAAGGACGGATCAACGTGGGTCCATAAAGAAACACGCCCAGGTTTTCAACTTCCTTCCCGTGTAAACTATAGGCATATGCTGAATACATAATGATTGTGAAGCAGGTAATTCGCACTTAACAACATAATAAAGCTACAGAAAACGACAGAAAAGTATAACGCATTCAGGGGCCAAAGCGCGCTTCCATTTCTGCAGCATAGTTGGGCACTTCTTACAGAATAAAAATATGCAAGCACTATGACAAAATATTGAACGCTAGATTCATGCGGTAAAATTGTTTCTTGAGCTTTCCATTCACGGAGAAAAGCATTTACTCTAATGTGTGGTCCCACAACGGCTAAACCAGGGAACGCTTAACCAGTAGTTCAGAAAAGAAGGCTGGCGTTGTGTGACGGTAGGCAGTGCTATAGCATGCACTAGATTAAAAACACAAAAACATTTCGTTCCCAGTTAACTAGGCACTAAACGGTATCGTCCTGTGTCGTAAAAGGAGGTAAATTTCTTGCTTCGTGAAGTGCTCTCATCAATAACGAATGATCGTGCAATGCTACTGGAAGACCTGGGATATTTTTTCTTGCTCATTGCTGAGCTGTCAGTTAAAGGTTTTTTTGATACGTTTAATATGTATTCCAAAGTGAAGGGAATATAATTTTTGTCTTGCCAACGAGGTCTGGGAGTAGGGTCTGGGCTTTTGTAGAGAACTTGACATCCGTTTGTAAGAGGTCGTAAGTGCTAAATGAAGTGTATGTTAATTAAAAAACGATCCGCATTAATCTATTCGCTCAACGTGGAATTTTAATGTGATTACTTTAAAAAAGGCTGGCTGCGTCGTCGCCATCATTGACCGTGAGCCAAAAATCCACGAAAAATCCTCAGAGGAAAAACATAGGTTGGCCACAAGGTCACGTGACCGTGTAACGCCATCGCAACCTGCCCGCCCGACTGGGAGGTAACTGCCCACCTTGGATAATTTCGGTTAAATTAATGACTGATCGCTAGAGATCGAGCAGGAAAGGCAAACTCGGTGTCACAATCCCCCCCGCGGCACCGCCTGCCGTCGCAGGGAAGAGGTGCACTATACTTAACCGCTACATTGCTGCACCCATGAGTGGTATGAGGACTCCCACTGATCTACGATTGTAAACTACAGAACCAGCAATTCTGCATATTCGGGCCTTAACCCATTAACTCTATGGCGTCATACTTCTAAGGCGGAGCTTAATTGTCCCCTGCAGTTTTCTTCGTCACCGGAATTAAGTCAAACAACCGCTCGGCAGCCCACAGACAACACCAAATTTAAATTTATTAGAAAGACCATGGCCATGTTAGGCATCACACTTTAATCTCGTGTGTACACTACTAGGCCTACATTACAGAGTGCTTCCGCTGTGAAGTCATCTTTGTGGTTACTTTTGCGAATAATTTACTTTTGCGGTGGTGCTCAGTTGTCTATGAGCGCAAGACATAAAGTTTTTCAGGCTAAACCTAAATGCTTCTACCAATAAAAGGCTGTCTGAAATAAAGATATAATCAGTCCTTGAATTCCTAGGGATGGATAATGCCCTTAATATCGCCTGCGATCATTTATAGCTTACCTGGAACTTTATTTATAACTTCTGATTTCATCGTTATCAAGAATGCATGCAAACTGGACTTAGGGCTAAGTATATGAAACGAAGGCAGTTGTGCTAGCACACCACTAAACTGGCCCCTTCAGGAGATTATCATGCAGCAGCGGAACTCTTTGAATAGGAAAGCGATTAGTTGTTCAGATCATACGACATCTGGCACCTCGTCATGAAACCTGAGTTCGATGGGCCGTACACTGTCTCTTCCATTGGGTGTCATACACATAAGCCTTTAAGAGAACGCGTTTTCCAATAATTCGGAGCAATCTGCTTTTATTGCTTGCTTAAGATGCTTGTTTGAAGTTCCTTTTCTTAGCACACAGAAAGATGGCGCAGAGGCAAAGGCCTATTGGCCTTACGTGGTTCAGGGATACATAACGGTGGCAGCGGCATAAAAGAGATACAAATATTATAAAGACTACGATGGGATTGTTTACACAGAATGAAATGAGCACGCAGTGAAATATAAGCTATGTTTGCTTTTTCGATTACAATCACTTTCTTTTTCTTGAGCGGTCCCCTAAGCGTACGTATTTTCCACTAGGAGGCTTGCACGAACCACCGCTAGTAAACAAGTGCCACAGGCCGGCGGATGTTCGATGCGCAAGTGAAAACGGCTGCTATGTCTGGAAAAGAATACGAGTAGAATGCCTTGGAAGTGGGTTGGAATCAGCAATGAGGAGCGCTTTTCTTCCGCATCTGAGTAGCCGACTCAGCATACACTTCCAAGCATGGACTGAAAGTCCATGCCCACGTGGAATTGACCTACGCAGCCCTCGTTAGACGTGGTGTTCAAAAGCTTCTCCTGCTTGACAGCATATTTGTCGACGTGAAGCGAATGTGCCAAGGGTTTCAGTGCAAAAGGCGGAAAGCGTGGCAGCTTGCACAAGACTTCAGCGCGAACTGTTTGTTCCATGTAGTAGTACCCTTTTATCATTGAAATGAATATCTCAGGTTCTTTCACTGGGGCACGAAATGCAATCATTGTCCATTGAGCTTTCATGCGATTAGAGGAGCCAAGCTAACTCTGTATAACAAGGGAGAGATCTGCATCTACGATGAGGCACCAGTTAGAGAGAAATTGGTTTCGGAGAATTATTTTAAATAAATACCAAAAAGCGCTGCTTGTTGATAGAACAGTACTCGAGGGTAACAATACATCCCGCATTGAAATACTTTATTTAAAAAAAGCTATAGTCCCGAAAGACGCGGGTTCGATCCCGGCCGCGGCGGTTGAATTTCTTTGTAGGAGAAATTCGAGGCCCGTGTACTGTGCGATGTCAGTGCACGTTAAAGAACCCCAGGTGGTCGAAATTTCCGGAGCCCTCCACTACGGCGTCTCTCATAGCCTTAGTCGCTTTGGGACGTTAAATCCCATAAACCAACCAACCAACCAACCAACCAAAAAAAGCTATAATCTCACCCAGTTCACATAGCCGTGTTAGTTTTGGGGATGATTTGCTCATGAGGTGAATTTTCAGAGAAAATAGTGAAAGCCGGGCCTTCATTCGAGATCTCTCCTAAGAGCGTGCAGTTTTGGAAGTTAAAGTTACTTCAAAAAAGCCCACCGGTCTGCTAGATGCACAATATGCGATCCACTAAAAGATTACTGCAGTGCTCTTAAGCTTATTCAAAAAGTGTGAATAAAACAATGGCAAACCTTGCCTGGATCCCGCATAAAAGAAGTCAAACATTCATAGAGCTGGAAATATTTTTTTCTGAAAAGATTACGAGGTCATAAAAAGCTGGGTACGTGCGCCATGTTAGAGCATGAATCTCCGAGACCTTCCTGCAAAAATGGAAAGGGCGTAAAAAGAGACTAGAAAGAAACTAAAGGGTGGATGCCAGTGGGGCCATTGCACACTGAATGCCGCGTAATTTGAAAAAAAAAAAGAAGTGGTGCTCCAATAATATTTTTTTTTGTTCAGTCCCCTTGAAACCTGCACGGCTGCGCCTGCCATGCTGTGAAAGGAGAAAATTTTCTAACCTAAGCCTAACGACTTAGCGCATTAATCAGCAAAAGCAGTTAAACATCTGGTTTAGCCATTTAGCCCTGCATTTGGATGTGTAATCAGCATTGGCAGCTGGAGGGGAAAGCCCAGACATAATCAAGCGAATCAGTTAGATTAGATCTGGAAAACCATCACCTCGCACCTACTCTCTCTTTCAGTCTTCCCTCTACTCCCTTCTCCTAAAAGTAGAGAAGGGGCCATTGAATTACGCCATCCTGTTCTCCCCGAAAATTTTCTAATCTCATCCACCGCCCACCCGACTCTTCCTCACCATGCTAGGCTTGCCTTCATTTTTTGTAGAGCATTTGCCTAAAAATTATATCTCCCGCTCAGCACCTCTTGGAGCACCATCGAATGGCGAAACAATGCAGGTCATTACATGGGAGGTGGCAGGATCGGTTCTCCGCCAGAAGCGTTGCCGTTTAAGTTTATCTGCTGAATCAGTGTAGACTCTGCCAGCACAATAAAAAATTAAACTACTGCTATTTCCAATCCTACTACTACTACTACTACTACTACTACTACTACTACTACTACTACTACTACTAATACTATATGATTGTGTTCAGCATTTGTGTTCATGTTTATACATAAATTTGATAGACATGTTCAATCAGGCTGCATTTACCCTTCGTGGGCACCTGATACGCGCGACACAGATACGACATATGTCGCAGCACACGCCAGATCGGAGTGGTTTACATCATTCTGGGACGGGAAGGGGTAGGTACCTTTACCGCCCATTCTGGCAAGAAACCGTCAAGAAGGCTGCCATTAGTTCGCTCTTCGTCCTCTCCTCAGTGTCACGTCGACTAAGTCCCGTTAGCGGAAATGCTTGCCACTCCCCTTTTCTGAGTGGCCGTCTCTGGGGCTGCTCGCTTGGAAAACCCGCACTAAACGCGGCTCCTTGATGGAGCCGCCGGGTCAGGGCAAAGACTTCGCATACACATATCATAACGAAGCCCAGAAATAAAACTGCAACGGTTCGTTTTTATTGCGGCAGTGCATTCTTTGCCTGTAACTTGCACATATCGAGCATGGCTCAAGTTCTGGCGATTTTTATGGCGCGAGCAGTTATAAGGGCCCAACGTTGACCATTGCATAAATGATGTCCATAGAATTCGGCACGTGTGCGCAGCAGGCATCTTCCGGGCCCAGACAGTGGCGGAAATTTGCCCCAATCTGCTGCGATCCGCTGCTAAGCCGCCGCAGGCTCGTCGTTAGATTTTCCACTAATTAATGCTGCCGCTGAATATATAAACTGAATAGAAGCTTAGTTTAGCCAACAATTTTTCATGCGGAAGCAATATTGCAGGCGCACTAACCGCGTGCAAGCATCTTGCCTTGGGCTTCTTTTGTTGTGATCTTGTGGCGTCATCGCAACCTGGCCACCGGATTGTAAGCTCCTTACAGGATTTTTACAGGTGATGCTCCAGCAACTGAACCTAGTAAATTAGAAGCTTATGAAAACGGCGCAGTAAGCGTGCAGAGATTATGATCCACTTCAAGAGCATAACCAAGCTTGGTTATGCTCTTTGCAGTGGTTGAACCGTGAGACTAGAATAATTCCCTCTGGAAATAACAAAAAAAGAAGCATGAATACGTGTTTTCACGCTGAATGAAGTTCTCTCACTGCATGTAATGCTCCTGAATCTCTAAATTGTTGCGACAAACGGTTGTAGCAGATATTTTGCTATGCTAGGGTCATGTGTAAGGTAAAGTTAGTGGTATCCGGTTATGTCGTCGCTTGGAACCATCTTTGGAACACATTTTTGGAATCACGTGGATTCATGGAATCATCTTTGGAGCATCTTTTGGAACGCGCACGCTCCCACACAGTTACTGACATCCGTCACCACTGTTCGGTGATTTGACGAATACGCATGTGCTTTCAGAAAGTCGCTGCGCTCGGCGTCTCGCACCGTTTCGAATAGCAATATACCGGTGGCATGAAAGCGAAAGCGGCCTCTTGCAGTGGAGTTCAACGCGCGCCTATGTGAATATGTGTCAATTCTATGTTACCATTAGTGCTTTGCAGAAAAAGAACGCTTTCTTGGGGCCCTGGAAAGGCATTATGCCTTTTGTGTTGACTGTTTTCGTTAGTATGATTAGTATTTAGCTAAAAAAAGCCCATAGGAGAGACTAATTGTTCGGAGCCTTTTTTTTTTGCGTGCCCGTGACAAACATTTCTTTAAAACCATTCCAGAAGATACAAAAGCAAAACTCGAAAAACTTAAGGAATCCGAAGTATAGGGTGCTTGTGCTGTCATGAAAGACGTGTCGAATAGTAAAAGAAAAAAGAGCCACTCAGGATAGTTTGCTAAGGCAGGTTCGCAAGTTCGCGTTGCGGTCACGAGCGCGAAAAGTTTACGAAGTTCGTGTTTAGTGAACCATTGTCATCGGCGGAGAAGATTGATGCGGCAAGGCAAGCTAACGAGCATGCGACCATTATCAAAGAACGGAAGGAGTGGATTTCCTAAGTGGCTAGGAAGACCCTCAGCGCTGAATCATCATTTACGAAGTGGGGAAAGTGGACGCTGCGGTACATCTGCGATGGTGGGCTTGATATATCGCTGTTTTGCGGGGTCGTGTTCAGTCTTCGCATTTCAGACGTGTTTACTGCTTTCCCAAGAAGATTTAGAAAACTGAGGAGAGTCACCCGACAAGACTAACGAATCACCACTTTGGTTCAGTTTTGCTTCTTAACTTGGCGGCGTTTTAAATACGATGTCTAGAACGAGAGAAGGGGGAATAGGTCGCGGCGGGTGGAAGAGGTTTAGATGGTAGGTTGCAAGCGAAAATATAGCGTGGCGACGACGACGGACGCTGGAGGTGATAAAAGATGGCCTCTAGAACGCACCCTGCGGACCCATCAGATGTTTATTTTTTCGTGAGGCACAGCCTGAACCCATTAACGTATAAGCAGTTTATCGATGATTGTCGCAAGGGCTGTCAGCTTAACCAGGAGAAAATGCTCAACAGAGGGCGCCAAGTGTTTCACCATGCACCCATGCGAGCACTTCACTCGCGACATTGAAGCCAACGGACAGGAAGCCATACTTCTAGAGAGTAAGTCATAAAAAGAGTAGCACTGGTGGCTCAATTTGAAATTAAATTATATGGAAATGCTGAGATATCACGTTTTAACGGCCAGCACGAGTTACCACCGCCGTCTCGCCTGAAATAATTCCATCGGTCTTCCGCGAAGGGGTGCGTTTGCCTTAAGACGATTCAGACCGTCTACAGACCTGGCGTAATGGACACATGAATGCATTAAGTGGCATTGAGTAGTTTATAATTTTGTTACTTTGTATATCCTGCCCACCACTGTTAAGTCGGAGCAGGTATGAACAGAATAAAGAAAACATGGAGAGGAAAAAGAGAACAACACAAATGAAAAAATTGGGTCACACACAACCTTTCAACACGAACCAGTACAATATCAAATTGCAATGCGTGTGATAACGGAGGCAAAATCAACTATTTGAAAATTACTGCGAATTGTTCAAACCCTCAGTTCATAAATATACAAATTGTAGGAAATAAAGGTTTTAAAAGAGGGTGAAATATGTTTTCCTCGCTTACTTGCTGTTAACACACCAAACCGGCCACACCAACCCGGACGGAGGGACGGCCAACAAGGTGGTCGTGGTCTTTGGACTTTTGCCGTGGTCTTTATTGCCTTAGAATAATAACGCCACCTATCAACAAAATTACTAGGAAATCGAGGACGTCCGACTCACCAGCGGGGCTACGAGCGTGGGTTCGGTCACGCTATGGCATGGGAGACGTTGCGAGGCCGAGCGGGACGAACTGAAGGAACACATTACCCCAAGGCCTCGTCCCGCTGACGAAGAGCGCAGCCAGTATGAAACCTGCACATGCGGTGACATTGCGAGTCCGAATAGAAAAAATTCCTATTCACCTCCTCCCTCACGCACGCCTGTCGTACAGCGTCGACAGAGTAGCCCTCCCTTCGTACTGGGTAACTTGGCAGGAGGCGCCATCGCAGGGAAGTTGAACCTAGAGGAATGAGTCTAAGGCGAGTCCCCAGAGCAGAGTTGCTGTTTGCAGTGCTTTTGGCAAGTAAGCTAAACATAAAGGGATGAGTTTAAGGCGAGCCCAAAGAGTAGAGGTGCGATTGGCAATGCTTTTGAAAAGCAATTTAGCGGAACTTTCTTCATGAATGACGGAAAGGTTCTTTGAAATAACGTGATTGGTTGAACTTGAAAGGATCGCGGTAAAGAAGGGAAATTAACGACATCATACATTTTGTCGTTCGTTTAAAACACGGTGCTGTTGGAAACGACAGAAATGACATTATTCGTTCTCGTCTACGGTCGGGAAGTCAGGACTAAGGTTTACGCTGTCTGGACAGCACACTAAAATCAGTGGCACCTTAATGATACATCTGCTGTTTTGCAACAGAAGGTCATAACGCATCTATACCATGCGCAGCAATCTGCAAAGTACGTTGCATCAAATACAGGCCCGGTCACCGTGTACAGGCATGTACGACGATTTACTAGCGATGATGCCGTGGAAAAAAAACTGTACCCATATTTCGGTCCGCACAGGATTCTTGGAAGATTCGCTGACATCAACTATGTTGTCCCCGACGGTGTGACCTCGCATCCACGACCCCTGTGATCAAAGGTTTCGCAAGTTTTGTTGCCCCAACGACATGACGTGCCATAATGAACGCTGTATGAACATTCGAGGCCAGAGCCTCGAATGTGGGAAGTGCAGCGCGGGATTTTGTCCCCACTGTCACCTCGTGCACACCGATGATGGAATGGCTACAAGCTTTCCCCTGTCCTTGTGCTCAGCTTAATTAGACTAAAATGCTAAGAAATGGGCTTTTGACACAATCTTGAGCAAACGATACCACAGTGAATGATTGCGCTCTTTGGTCACAGAAGCCATTGCGGCACAAAAATTCATCATCATTATCATTTTGAACGCTGAAGTCTAACTGCTCAGTTCGAATCCTTCTTTTACTACTCTTGGTTCCCGATTTTTCGCAACATCAAGTCTGTGCTTCCTCAAAATACGGAGTGATGCCGGAAAGCATGGTTTTGTTTTTCACGTTGTTTGTTTAGCGGCGCAACTGTGTGCTCCTACTACTTCCTCTTCATCAAGCAATTAGCGCCCATAGGTGGCTTGTGCATGGTTCGCGATTACATGTGGTAGCTGATGGTCGCTGTTGTTCACGAAGATGTTCGCGCACGACTTGAAAACTTCACAATCGTCTTTAAAAGCGGCATTGCTGATTCTGGCCCCGCCAAGAGCAAAATTTTCTTTTAATTGTGGGCTCACGTCAGCCCTTCAAGATGTTGTTGTACGAGTTTGTCTTTCATCCAAAAAATGTTTTTCGGCACCATCATCATCATCAACATCCACCTGCTGCTCTGGTCACTACCAGGCGATAACACAAATGTTAACACTTTTTACACGTTTCTTGGTTTAATATAACATATTAAACCATTGAATAACAAGAAGCGAAATAGAGCCAATATTGTTTATCATCCAGCGTTCAAAGGAAAAAAACTGAACAAGTTTCTGTGCTCGAATAGTGATGTTTTTTCTCTGGCTACAGCAACCCATATAAATAACTTTGAAAGGTGTCATGGTCTATATGTCCTCTGGTGGTAGGCACGTCGGTATAACGCTGCGTGCATCTTTGGCACGTATGAATGCGATAGTTCGCAGGATTAAGGAGACCTAGGAGAGAACTCCGCGAGGGAGTGCAATCTTTCGTGCCTCTTTCTATTCCTGCTCTTCTCTTTGCTACCCGCTTTATCCCAACCGCCATAGAACTATTATGCAATGGCGCTCATTCATCTTCCTTTAGACCCAACGTGCGGGTAGCCGAATGAAGAGTTGGCCCTGTCTGGATATATTGGCGCCGAAAGCGAGATAGTGGCTCTTTAGCGCTCAAAGGCTACTCTTGTGCGGTGCCTTCTTTCTAATGCGACCACCGGCAAAATGCGTAGATCACAAAGCACGTTGCATTCTGGCGCATCGAGTCCCAATGGGAGGTGCTCTCAAGAGAGCCTTCTCAGCCTTTCGAATTACTTTTATCTATGCAGCTTTTATTATTTATGGCGTTCATTACCGGGAAAGGGCGTTTCTTCTTTGACTGATGCAAGAAGCGTATAATGATGCAAGAAGCATATATGAAGAGAACAGAGCGAAACAAGCTATGTACTTCGACTCTTCGCCAAATATAAAGCCCGAGTCCAGCAAGAGACACAGGCGGAATGGGCTCACAATGTTTGAGCTTTTATTGTATTTCAGAGATTCAGCGGCTGCTTAATGCTCAGAGTGTTTATTGTACGGGATGTGTCACTCTCAAAAAGGCATGTGACGTCACTGATCAGGCTGTTGCCGGTATAAAAGCCAGCTTGGTTTCACCTTGCCCGTTCTTTCTGTGCACGCTGCAGATGCATAAATATTACCTTGTAAAGTGTTCTCTTGTTATGAGTGCTACCGCTAGACAATATGTTTCTTTTTGTGGTTGTTAGGCTTTCACTCGTAACGGGCCATATGAAAAGCATCCAGGTGCTGCTGGTCTTCAATACTATTTATTTTGCCGTTTTTTTCCTTTCAATTGCGTGAGGCCAGGAAAACGGTAATATCAATTCCCTTGTTCACATGCTCTAAACGGGATACTGCCTAGGCTGTTCCTAATGCCGTTCTTGTTTCAGAAGCACTCACTGAAACGAGACACGTGAGCATCCAGGAAACTTCAATTCATGAAATGCAGTAATTTATTGCGCATTTATTTGCAAACAAATATTTCCTCTTCGGAGCTTTAGTTCGCAAAACCAAACTTGGTCTAGACTGTTTTGAACGGCAACATCTTTAGCCTAATTTTAATCTAGAACGATCCTGAACATGGCGAATTATAATGCTTTTCTTTAGGGGGTGACTACCAAGAAGAAACCAGGCGACACGACAGCTGTCTGAATGCGTAAAGTTTCATTAAAAATCTGAAGACCTTTCGCACGAATGTGATCAGGGAAACAAAGCAACATCGCAATAGGGCACGTCACAGTCGGAGAAAGAAAACCGTAGCACAAGCATTTATGGAATCATAAACTCACAGTAGCTCATCTTCCTTTAATTTCTAGAATGCCTGGATGTCGGAAGCTTCGCCACGTTTAAGTATAATAAAGCTGCTGCTACCGCATGAATGCGTTGATCCCTGCGTATGAACTGAGTGAAGGGCGCACAAAAAAACGATGCACGCAATCACAAAAGCGGTAAACACATCACTCACAGGAGCTTGGAACGCCTTTAAAGGAAGTATAGTTATAGTTTATGCCAACATTCACATAGCCGCATATAGTGTCATGCTTGTACACTTCTCCGGAGCACCCAGAGTCTATAAGCCAATACTAGTGCGTCACCTTTGAATTGAACGATGTGCCTTGCAGTGCATAAGTCATCGCTCTGATAACCATGAATTCGCGGTCTTAGATTCAACGCCCTAAAAGAATTGCTAAGTTTAATCCTTCCGCGAGCAAATTACGCAGGCGCCTCGCTTTTTTTTTTATTCATATGGACTTTGAAAGAATGATTGGTACCTAAGAGCGGCTCTGGCTACAACTTTTCGCATAAGGGCGTAAAACATTACAGGAGTTGGCAGCATCATGTGGCATGGTGTGGTATATGAAGCTTAACACCCCAAAGCGACTCAGGTTATGAGGGACGCCTTAGTGCAGGGTCTGCAAAATCAGCGGTAGTGAACGGTCAATGAAGTAAGGAACAAACGATTTCAGCGCCACGATTCCCTGTCTTTGTCGTGAATGCGTCAGACGTAGACCTAAGACCTCTTGAGCCAACTGTCTCTTTAACGGAGCTCTAAAACTGTCATGTCGTCGGCAGCTCAATACAAAGTAGCCACGTCCTCATCCTCAACGAAAACAGTTTCAAATAAGTGCGAACAGCACAGGTTGTTGCTGGCGACTTTCCACAATTAACGGGCCATAACCATTTCACCTCTTGCCAGCTATCTTTCCCAGCCGTAGACATGGGTGAAAAGGAGATTGGCGGCTTCAAATGTTCCGATATATATTAGGTCGCTTTACTTTTTATTGTGACAGCTCCACTTAACAAGGTTAGCGTACGTGCTCACCGAGTATGTTTGGAGCTTGACCATCATGGTAACCTTGGTCAAACCATAAATTGATAAATATTGCCGCAACTGCGATTCCAGCCAGCGACGGTGTGAACAGATCCCCTTCACTGGCCACTGCAAGACAACAGTATGCAATGGCCGCAGCAGATCACGCCTCGTTTTGAACTGCAACACAAACTCGTGCTGTGCATTGCACATCGTCGTCTTCATCAACTAATAAAATATTGAAATAATATCGCCGTCAGACGTGTCGACAATTCAGCAAAGCAAAACATGAGCCAACCGGTCTAAAAGCATGCTTTTGCACGTCAACTCGGTTTAACTAGGTTAAACCCTACCACGTTTCTTACGGATGGCTTGAGTCTCCTAGGTTCCTCTGTAAACAGAAACACCCAGTTTGCAACATGCACCCTTCCCGGACTTTAGATCTTCGTAGCAGTTACGACTCGCTCCTCACGTACAGATGTTTTTCACGTAAAACACGCAATCACAAGCTGGAAAATTTCACTATCGGTAGGCCTTTGCGGTTTATGCAGCCATGCTGTGTTTCCATCTGTTTACACGGGCCAATAAATTTCGTCTGCACAATGAACTCGCAGCAAAAGAAATTCGATACCGCCGGCATTGCAATCCAAATATATGAGATCCTTAGATATTGTGTATCATACCCAATCTCCTAGGTATACGCTGACGTTGAGAGTCTTCTTCCTTGCCGCGAGGCATCGTCAACACATTTTGAAATAGGGCGAATGTCTAGACGCGCCACTCAGTCTCGATCTCATATTTGAGCAAGGTGAAATAAGCAGAAGTCTTCAGGAAGCTATGGAGCTGCTTTCGTTTCCTTTTAGACAGGCACTTTTTGTTTTTGGTCACTTTGTAGACGTCTGTAGTCTCCCGAGAAGAACTGGACCCACAGCAAAACGTTGAGAGAGACTGTAGTAGAAGTAAACAAATGAAATAACACGGAGTGGAAAAAAAGAGGAACGCGTCAGCGTCGATTGTGATCATATGTACTCTTCTATTACACAGGTATCACGAAACACGATGCCTCCTTTCTCTTTCCATCTTCATTCCATCAGAGGTCGAAGACTTCTTTCCATCAGGGATAGAAGGCTTTAGTGTACCGTTCGACGAGACTCTGAGCGTTGATTGTTTCTGAGCAACACTGGTCTGCTTTGGAATGTGCGAGATAGGTTGCCAGCCATATTTGTTATCTATACTTTCAGTCTAGTTCTCTGAGTAAAAAAAAAGTCATGATTATTCTGTACTAATTGAGACGACTTCTTTTCTCCGTAGCACGAGTGTGTGCTTAAGAAGACTGTGGTATAATTGCACATAATTAAGTTCTGTAGTGTAACTTCAGCTAATCAGAAAAAACTGGAGGGAAAGCTCCATTTTAAGGGTATGACGCCATACTGCAGCGGGCTAATTCCCATAAATAGAGGAAGTCATTTTCTACTTTACATACACAGATCCCTGGGAGTCCACATACCCCTCCTGGCGCAGTCGCACAGCAGTAAAGCGGTGCTTCATTGCCGGCCTGCGATGTCGATTGCCCTGCGATGGCCGCTGCTCCCAGCGGTGGGCCTTTGAACGACCCAGGTTGCTCTTCCCGAGTGACCACTCAATAACTTAACAGCCACTTGCCACGGAGGACAGTTTGCTGGCTATCCAGTGGGCACAGGCCGGCAGGCTCAACGGCTGAACTTTAGCATTTCAAGCGGAAGAACTCTTTGTACACATAAAGATTAGTCTGTTAGCTACCGAGAGATTGAGGTTTGCAAGAAACAGAAGCAAAATATTGCTTGTGCAGGCACTAGTGAATGTTTTTTTGGGTAGTACGTCATCAGACTGCAAGTATTAGCTTTTCAGTTTGCCGGTTTTCTTCGGCATTGTGTGGGTGTCTCTAAAAAACAGGAATGTGGAAAGGAAAGGAGAGGGGTAGGGAACTGAGAGGCTCGTTATGACGTACATATGAAGGAAGACGACAGGGACCGAAATGAAGTAAACCTAGGGATATCTTTGTATTTTTTATGTTGTGTTATCAATGCGCAATTAATGGTGCAATTATTTTATGGCTTAAAGATAACTGATAACATCTTAAAACTAAAAAGAACAACACCACAATTTTAAAAACGGAAACGTTTCCCAGAACTTTTCTTGGTTTAGATGACTGTAGCCATACGTTACCTTTACTCATAACGATCCTCTCATTTCTGCATCCTTGCCTGCTAAATAGACTAACGAAGGCTTCGGTTCTGGCAGTATTAAGGCCAAAGGTAGCGTGAGGGAGTTCACGCACAGCTTCCGTCCCATCCGCTAGATCACGTTCCTCGTGAAACTCGCGGTAATACATGATCTACTACGTCAGCCGCTATGGACAAGGGTGGCGCTAGTGAACGCTCTCTAGGTAAGATTTCACATACCCTCCAAAGAAGAAGTTTTCGTAGCTCCCACCGCAGTTTAGTGGGTAGAGCAGTGTACGCACAATTCGGAGGTCTTGGGCTCGAGTCTGACCGGCGAAATGTACTTGTTTTTTCTTCCACATCTAAGAAGTTATCTTTCGGGTAGGAAATATTTGTGCAATTAATTTTTTGAAAAGTAGCGTGACACACTAAAAAAATAAACATTTCATGATGCTTTCCTTGTATTACTGACTCCTCCCTCCCTTCGTAAGAACGTGGGAAGTTAATGCTCTCCGTCGTTAGACTGCCGTCAATGCAGCGGTGATCAATAAACCGCACGCTGCTTTATTAAATATAAGATGCAACCCTCTTTTCACATTTTCTACTCTAGACCTTGCAAGCAGCGCATTTGTTTCATTTCTCATATCGTGTGATAAAATGCTGCTCTCTGGTCTGTACATCTTGCATTGTCTGACTGCAAAAAAAAAAAAAAGGTAAACACCAACATCAGAGCTTTGATTCAAAGCATAACACTTCGTAAAAATGCCACTGTATCGAAAGGACTGTTAGCCATGAGGGAATGTATCAGGTGCTTCAGTGAAGCACGCCACTAATTTTTTTAAAAATTGGGTTTTTGAAGTAGAGAGAAGCATTGTGTATCATAGAAGTACCATTGGTGGCCGACCCCAAAAAACAGGCGACTCATGTTAGATAGTGAAATTATTAAATAAATTCTAATACTTAACTGTCTAACTGTTACCTATAGCCGCCAGATTGCAAATTAATATTCTACATGGAAGCTTTTAGGCGCCAACTCCAGTGCCAACTCTACAATAAAAGATCGAACATTTCTTGCTAGTAATGCACACACAGAATTCAAGTACTGTTACGTTCGAGCTAATGGAACTGAAGGTAAAAAATAGGAACATTTTACAGCACGGCTCGTAGGGAACGATAGGTTAGTTCAGATTAGTATACCCGTGAAGAGTAGTTTGAAAGGCTGTCATACTGTTGCGATGCATGAGCAGGCAATTTATTCCACAGATGTGTCACATCATGTTGTAATGTAAAACATAAGTAGGCAGTTGATTCCACAGAGATATCACATCAGAAACGACAACCAAACATGCCAGTGCGTGCAAAGCAGGGACGTTTTATTACAGCATGGTTCATTCGGGCGCTACGTTGTGCATGTTTATTCAATTGCCGATAAAAATTTCAAGGGGGAAGCTTCCGCTGGAAAAATTAGACCTTCGGGGATGGTCACTGATCTTCGGTGACTTCTGTAGTAATTTTTCTACATTCCTTATTTGCTACATACTATCCAACTATCCAACTATGAAACATACTATCCAAAGTGCTCAGGGCGGCCAATGACACTATCTCTACTGTTTCGTTTGCACGAAGCACGCCACTTATCTAAAAAGTTTTGTCCATGTACGTCTTTTCCCTAAGGCTTATGAGGAGCTCTCATCGCTAGCTCAGAAAATGCGGGCTTAGGTACCGATAAGAATTTTGTTCCCTTGCATACGATTCGCCTTATTAGTGTTGAACACGGAAAGGTATATAGCATCCTCACTCGAAATTTCTGCTCGGCATCCTAAATACACAAAATACACAAACCAAAACACACCAAAATACACAAACCTGAAAAGATGAGAAATATCAGACGTCCATTTTTGAAGAAGTGAACCTAAGGCTCACGTCCGGAATTAGTCTTTCCTTTTAGTAGCAAGCTGCAAGCAGAATTCTTTTTCCCTTAACGGCATGGCACCGGTGAAAAGAAAGATGGTCTGTTCAGAAGCTGAAAAATTGAGTTGATTGTTATTCAGATCCTACTTCGTTATTCAGATCCTGCATTATGCAGCAATTTTCGCGAAAACGTGCCGAGCAAGATGTTAAAAAGCAGGCTGCAGAAACTGAGTTCCGTAAGCAACTCACGGTATCTTCGAAGGCAATAGTTAGAATGGTGGTTAGATATCCAATAGAATGAGAAGCGCATTGGAGAACAATAATATTGTGTTGCGATATCCAAGAAACAACATCCTCCTCGCATAAAAGCTTTTGAAACGTCCCGAACTACTGAAGAGCTCCTCAGACTATGCGCATTTTTCTCTTTTCTTGAGGTGCCATAAGAACGACTGCACTTTAAAAAAAGGGACGCAGTAGTCTGTTTTTTTTTTGCGATTGTGCATGATACAATTGGAACATAGCCATTCGAGCAGTATAACCATCAGAGAAGGCTACGGCACTCAGTTGTACGCGGTAGATAAAACAGAGGCGTTAGCGAGTTTCGGAATACGCGAAGCTTGTCGGTGTGGATGACAGGGATGGTTATTTGGCGCAATAGCACAGGCGCCCCTCTATTCCCTATCCTCCTAACCTGTGCCCCTATTCTAAAGCTCACATTTTCCGGTTCTTCAGCAAAAACAGTTCATATTTAGCGTCAGGTAATCACCTGTTAATAATACAACGTATATATTAGTGCACTCCATCCTTAGAAGTCACTATTCCTTGAGCTTGTTTCGTGTCTTATTGAAAACCTTAGCCCATTGACACATATTATTTAGCATGGGATACCATCCCACATATTTCAAGACTCTGCCGATATCATGAATCTTCCATTCAAAGAGTTATCGTATACTGAAGCAATATCAGGTGTAAAATTTGGCGAGAATTGAATTTTTGCGCAGTTTCATGGATTTTATGAACGAAATTAGTTTCACTTTATCCATATTGACTAAATTTCCAAGCTGCAGCGGGAAGAACGAGATTCAAATGAGGAATTTTCGTTTTAACACCGTTACGCGCTGTCACCCGCTCATGACCCGTCGCATTGTTTATTATCCTGCACTTCGTTCGACCGCGCTTTTAGGGCTTGGCACAAAGAGGGTGCCACAGTAACTTATTCTGAGGTGTTCGTAATCGTACGGCTCTTACTAGACATGCGCGATGCCTGTGTGTATGAATAGAATAGTATGTAATAAAACACATCCGTTGATAGTGGAGCTGTATGGTTGTCAGGAACGTCCGTCTTGTTTAGTGGGCTGTTTTCTTTGTGCCTTAGCCTCACTCTTCGAAACGTCGTGATCGGTGGTGCCAGTCAGCAGAAGCGTACAGGCGCAGTCTAAAGTAGCGCAACCATCAGAGCTTTAGGTTGATTTTTCAGCTGTGTTTATTGCATAAAGGCATAAAAACTTGTTTCATGCCCTTGGTGTTTGACACGAACGTATGTTTCCTTTTAAGCCCGTGCCTCCCTGCATTCTAGTAGCGCCAGCCATGCTTATAACGTCATAAAACCTCTATAACGCTTTTTAACCTGTCATTACTTCAGCCAGCTGCTGCTTTCAGCGACACTTTCGTACGTGTCTCCTGAGAAAAGCAGATTTTTAGGCCTTCTTAGTTTGCATGTACGCAAAGCCCTTCCTTCAGATTTTTCTTAACGCCTCGCGAAATGGGTAGAAAGCAGACTAGATGTCCTAATAAACGGCGGGCTCAGCGCTCCATAGTCCCAACGGCGTCATTCTGAGGTCCGTAACTCATTTGAAGAGGTTCTAAAAGGCGACGCAAACTTTCCATAAAACTGCGACAGCCCTGTGCGAAACAAGTTATGGTTACTTCCGGGTTGTTGCACTTGTCGACACTGGCGCGAGGCTCGATCATGCATGTACAGGCTTTGCAAGCATGTAGGGCTGTACTCGTATACTGCAGTACATTGCCAACGCTTTCGAATGTTCAGGAAGCTGCTTGGGCGAGGTTTGTTGTCGGAGCAAAAAAAGAAACATCTCAGTGATCTCTCGAAAAAGATTGACGGTCCGATGTTTACCTCTGCCATCTTTGTGTTCTCTCAGATGCGCCCTCCCTTCACAACAAAAAACTCTGAAACTCAAAAATCAGGAAGTGCGAACACATCTTAACACGTTGAGGTTAGTGCAAGTAGTTAAAGAAGTGCAGCAACAAAATTTGTTCCTAAACTAACATCGTTTTGAAGTAAAGGGAATAAAGAATTCTCATGGTGTATTTCCTGTTATACAAACGTAAAGTAGATAGCTTGCAAAGCATAGCCGGTTGCTATTTGAAGTCATTATCAAAGCAGAATTTTGGCCCGGTTGGTTAAGCATCAATAAAGGAATGTAAAGCTGACAGAACGAGGTCAAGAGGGCGAAGAGGCCAGAATCAGTTATTGTACTGTTAGAAGGACAAAAAGAGTGGCTCAACCCGTAGGTTTTTCTATCACCTCCAATCCCTCACTTCCTAGCACAGTGTCATTGAGTTAGAGGCCCATGTACCTTGTCACAGTAGACCTAGATGGTGTAGCAGAACTGTTGAACGCACTAAATATATCCTCTGCTCGAGGCTGCGGCTCAATCAATGCTAAATTTCTGAAATATACAACTTTTATTCGTCCATCATACTAAAAAAAATTTTCAGCAGTCACTTGACCAGGGTTGGCTACCTGCCGCATGGAAAGCCAGAAAGGAGATTCCACTCCATAAATCAGGTATTAAGCAATCTCCACTAAACTACACGCCAATTTCTGTCAACAGCATTCCGTGTAAACTCCATGAACACATCCTGTTTTCTCACCCAGTTAACTTTCTAGAATTGAAGACTTTCTTCTTACGATTTCGACATGGATTCTTCAAATCATATTCGCGTGAATACCAAATTGTATTCTTTTCTAACAAGCTACATGTTATTCATGGTCGTAATTCACTAGCTGACTGTGTGCTCATAGATTTCGCGAAAGCGTTTGATAAAGCATGTCATAGCTTACTACTATACAACTTGCAGCCACTTAACCTCGGCCCAAAGATTCTAACCTGGCTGGAAGCTTTTCTTACAAGCCGTCAACAGTTGGTTTCTATTAATGAACTTACCTCGGATCCGAGTGTGGTTCACTCCGGTGTTCCTCAAGGCTTTGTTCTCGGTCCGCTTCTGTTCCTGATTTACATTAACAACCTACTCCCTGCATTTCACCTCAAATTAACCTATTAGCCAACGACTGCGTAATATTCAGGGAAATAACTTGCGATGGCGACGTACTAATGCTTCAATCAGACCTCGACTCTATCTCAGCTTGGTGTAAGTCTCGGCTAACGGACTTTAATGTTAACAAGTGCAAATACATAAGTGTGCCTCGAGTGACTAATAACTGGCCCTTTTATTACCTCAACGGCTTGTCTCCTGACTCTGTACACTCTTATAAATACCTCGGTGTTCACATTACTGATGACCTTACCTGGATTCCTCATGCTACCCATGTCATTAACAACGCCAAGAAAAGGCTTGGATATAGTTGAGTTTCCCCTTCAGGTGGTGATGTGGGGAAACGACGATGATGAATTGATGGTTCGGAGTCGCATGCAATCACGTTACTCGATGGCGGGACAAGAAGGTTAACTATATATTTACACAAAATAAACAAGAAGAAACAAGCAAGGAGAAAAGTATTTACAACATGACTGAAACGTTGATGACACGGAATCAGCCCCACTTAACCGGGAGCGTTCCTTTTTAACCCTTCTGTCTCCGCCTTTGGCGGAGACAGCAACCAATCATAAAACAGGCGACACTTCTCCCCAATCGACGCCCAGGAAAAGACAACAAAGCCTCCGTCAGCCAATCAAATACCTAGGAAAGGAGAGGTTCCGAGCACGCACACAAAAAGCACTGAACTCGCCGCGTTCCGAACCTCCGACTTCCTCTTCGTTTCCCCTCCCGCACACGTGCATACGAGACGCACGTATGCCACGGGAACAATCACCGAAGGCTCCTCATACAATAAAAAAAAAAAGGAAAGCTGTCGCTGAGGGGTCCAGCGTCCAGTGGCAACAAACACGACTGCAGGAGTTCAAACCTGCACTGTAGAACGCTTCGTGCTATAAAGTATCTGTGGTGAGGAGGCAAACCGGAGAGAGAACAAGCGTTCTGGCGACGGAGCCGCCAGCAACAGCAGCAGCAGCCACCGACGCGCGTCGCGCCGTGCGTCCATCGTGCGCCCGCGGCTCCATGCACTGTGCTGGAGGCTGGTCGGCACCGCAGAAAGTTCAGCGAACTTAACAGATATCTTCGCCGTAACATTGGTAAATCACCTTTATCTCTGAAGCTTTTAATGCCCAAAAGACTCATTTTACTTAAATTGAATACGCAACATCATGATAGGATTATTATCATCAGAACTTAACGCTCTCACTTGAGATGGTCCAATATACAGCTTCTCGATCCATTCTCTCTCATTACAGCAGAACTACAAGCGTAACCAGCAAGAAAGCTAATCTCGGTCTGCCATCTCTTGCGTCTCGTCGAAGAATACTTCCTCTTTGTCTTTTTCATAATTTTTTTCACTATTCTTACCTGCGCGAAGAACTTATCTTACCCCCGCAGTACGTGTCACTACAGATGAATCACGCCCACAAAGTGGGAATACCATTCTGCAGAACGAAAACCTACTTTCATTCGTTTTTACCCCGGACATCACACGATTGGAATCACCTTCCCGACCACTGGCACTGATTAATGATCACCGTTTATTTCACGAATGCATTAGCTAACATTGTATTACTAGCGACCTTCTGTAAAATTATGCTCATAATTTTATGTTTTGTTACTTTGTATAAGCACTCCCCTCTATAATGCCGTATGACCCTGAAGGTATTTTAAACAAATAAATAAATTTATATAAATAATTAAATAACAACCATTAAAACTGCCAGTTTATGGCTTTATATGACAGAAAGACGGTACTTTGTGAATAAAGATGTGTTAATAGGTATCCTTTTTGCTTTCTTTACAACGAACAATAAAATGCGGAATATGAACAGCTTTCAATTCCACGGCTAGAATTAAAAGCCTGGTTGTTTATCCACACCTAAAGCCCATTCAAGTAGAAAAATGTGGTGCACAAAAAGGCGCGGACCAATTTTTTTTTTTCCCCGGCACGTAAATGCGAACAACAGGTTCAAAGCTAAAGCTGGCGCCCCTAGCATACGAGTGCAGCCAATTGTTTTCTGCATAAATCTAATTTATATGTAATAAAAATATGAGCACGCGCAAAAGTTTGCCACCTATTACATCTGACGGCGAGCACAATAGTGTTATATTTTTCTGGGTCTCAGTTAGACCATGTCATCCGCACTGAAAGGAAGCTTTCAAAGTTAGTTCTGTCCAATTAAGTTCTGAGTTCTGTCCAATTAAAACATTTGTTTTAATTATGTGACTTACTTTCTTGTTATGCTGAAATTTGTATTGCGCTTCCGTCGACTGCAGAGGGACAGAGGCCTCGTCAGGCGCCACAGCCTTTAGTCTCTGCCCCTGCAGCAGATGCTGTAACTGCTCTGCTCAAATAAATATTTTCAAATTAAATTTCAATTTCAAAATAAGCAAAACTTAAAGCTATGTGCTTTATTCTTACTTGACTTATTATTCTTCAGACATGTCTGCATGGTGCATCTATATAGGGCTCAGTTGCAACATCGCTGCCAGCCTGAGGAAGCATTAAGCAGAAAATACCGAAGCAGTCTCAAAGCAAGACAATGGAACAGAGCGAGACAGTACAGAGAAAAATGTGGTGAACAAGAGCAAGTTCGCGCGTGTGCTTTCAGCAAATACGTAGAGGCCTCAGAGCTCTGAGCACCTACCTATAACTCACAGGAGGGTAAGTCTCGCAGCGCTTCTATATATAAGCTGTCCAGCCGAGGATAAAACACGGCTTCACCTGACAAGCTCCTGGCAAGGAGTACATCGGCAGTCCACAGCCGTCGGGATCCCACGCTAGTATTAGCGAGAAGTCTGAGAAGCAATCGCGGCACACTGCTGAAATGGAAGCGAGAACAATCTTTAAAAAGGTAGAAGTGAAGGAGAGATGGAAAGGCAGGAAGGGTCGAAAGGTGCGCAGCATATGAACGATGAGAAAGAAAATCAAGAGACAAGACACAGCTTCCAGAGGTTTTGTCTCGATCAAGTAGAAGCCAGAGTAAGATAAAGTGATGGAAGGACACATGATATAGAGGGAGCGGAAGAAATCAGTAGCTGCAGCTATTTTCTTTGCGCTCTCGCAGTGGTGTCTCTAACGAACTTTGCCTTGCGAGGGTGGCTAGAGCTCTGTTATGGTGTTCAGAGCAGTGGCTGCCTCTCTACCTTAGCTGGGCGCTTTTGCGCTTCGAGACAACTTTCTCAGCGGTGAGCCCCTTGTCGCACAGTGCCGTGCCGTCTGCCACTCTGCTTGTTATTGACACAATCACACAGTAAAACAAGCGCATTGTAAATACGGACTCTAAATGATGCATCATATCGAATGGTTGCTGAAATATTTGTAGTTAAGTGCAATTTGCCGAATAAAGAAACCCGAAATTGGACTTTGACCCTCCTCGTGACTACAAGGCTTTGGGCTCAGCCGTACGTGGAGTTTTCCAACAAACTATTTCGTAATGGTAAGAACAAGAGGCGTTTAAGGAAATCAGAGCTCTCCAGGATCCTGAACAGAGTAGAGCTACTCCTGAAATCAGAAAACCTCTAGACACACCATACGTTCCACTTTAATCTGCGAATCTATACGGAAATAAGCAAGCCAACAATCAACAGTTTCCCTTTCATTCCATCTATAAATGAGAGCTCATAGTTGATCACATGGATAAAGAACTCCATCCCCACGTAGTGGGGCGCGAACGGCGGTTCGAATTCCTATACGGGTGTCAACTAACTCATGCGATGAGTAAGACTCCGAACTAGATTCCGACTCTATATCTATGGCTAACAGGTGGCGCTGTCCACGAATTACTTCTGCTTACCTTAGAAGGACAGTTCTGGCAAAGAAAACAACCAAGTCTTCAATCGAGCGCTGGCTTCCATAACCATAGCCTCCTTTATGCATAAAGGAGGCTATGCCATAACTCACGTAAATAGAGCTCCTGAACTTGGGACAGTTTTCGAATCGCCTATTGTCATTGAGAACTCCATGTGGTTCATTCCAGACGGACGGCTTATCGTCTGTAATTTTGGAAGTTTCTATTTATATGAGTGCGCACGAAGTGAATGCATTATGCATCGCACGGAGCACTCGAACGACACTCTCCCTGGAATTACAAGTATGTGTTCCGCCGCTGCTTGCTTTTAGACTTAACGGTTGTACGAAAAAGGAGCAGTATACACCTCGAAGCCACGTCTGCACGTGCTGGATTCGCGAAAACAGTCAGATGGTGCCTAATTTGTCCTTATTCTCTCCTGCGCACTGAACTTTTGGTGCCTGCTCTGAATTCACTGATGTCTAATTTTTTGTCAACATCAGTAGGGATTGCTGCGTTGTGTGACAGGACTCAACTCTTTCGCAGATAAATGGAGAAGCTCGCACGTTATTGGGTGCAGTGTAACAGAAGTCATACCCGAACATTAGATAACAAAATGTTTGATGCATGCGTGAGGTATTGTTAACCTATAGCCCAAGGAAGCCTCCTTGCAGAAATAACAACCGAGCCAAGGATAAAATACTGGATAGGAAAATTACTCGACGAGAAAGGAGCAAGAGAGTGGCCGTTTTAAGTAGCCTTTAAAGACGTCATGTTACCTTTGCGGTTTTCTTACTACGTACTGACAGCTTATTACAAAGCGTCACTCAAGCGCAAAGAAAGATTAAACGACTAGGGGCTTTGAGCCCACGCTCTTTAACACCTCGTGAAGCAACAACATTCACCGGTTTCCTGTGTTTACCGAGATTGAGCTCACTGTACTCTTGGAACATAACCATTACAAATCATTCCTGCGCTCGCGTTCCTTGTCTTACATCGCCACTTCATCTCCTTAATGTTAATTTTCGATCACTTTCAGCCCAGGAAGCAAACAGTAGTGTGGATCGCCCTTTGGAGAACTAGAATGCAGAGCTTTTTTTGTGGTTTTGTCTGTAAAGTACGTGTTGAAGAACGTCGCTATAGTCTTCTCAGGCACAACAGACATATTGACCTGGGCACGCACGGGCTTCTCGGATACGTCCGCATGACTGCGGGGCAAGTTTATCACAGTGGCACAAACTTATCACCACGAGTCACCATCCAAACTTCTCACCCAGACTGGTCTCAGCACTATTAGTAGTCGCGCCAAGCATACACGCCTCAAATATACCTATCTTCTCTTGTCTGGAGCCTTTAAGGTCAACAGTGAGAGTTACATCTCCCGCTCAGCTCACCGCAGCACTAGAACACAACACTCCAAGCATTTAATCGAATTCCGGGCACACAGCAACACTTTTCAGTATTCATTTTCCCCCCAAGCAGTCCGTGAATGGAATGCCTTACCTGATGTCGTGGTCAAGTGCCCGTCCCTGGAAAGTTTTCTTTCAAAGCTGTCAACTGTATCCTGACTGCAGAATGTTGTCGATTCGTTACTTTTGCCCTCCTGCAAATTTTTTCTGTTACTTATGATCTCTGACTGCAGTTTTTTTTTCCTCTGTTCCACTGTGCCAACTAGAACTGTATAACAAAAATTTAAGTGTACTTTTCTTACTGTTCTTTTCTCCCTTTATATAATATGCCCCAATCCTGCAACAGCCTCGGCATGAGGCTAGCAGTATGTACTAAATAAATAAAAATAAATAAATAAATTATGTGCTCGAAACTCTCCACGTCACCAAGAGGGATGGAGACGGGAAAGAAACGTAGTGTTCGAAGGGATGTCATCACAGATAGCGGTTTCCAACGTCTAGCTTGCACTCGGGGGATTTTCTTTGCATTCCGACTAGACAAACACTGGCTATCTAGAAGGCAGCGCTCACTTGATCTTGTGAGAAGGAATGAACTTTTTTCTTGGTTCACGTTATCGAGCAGCAACAAAATGAGCATTACAAGATCTCTAGTGCACTGGTGCGCGCAAAAACTGTCTTCAAGACCCTGGAAAGCGATTATAACAATTTCGCCCAGCGGAACTGAAGACGTGCCGTTCATAAACGAAAGGGGAGTTATTCCAAGGAATAAATTTAAATTCAAGTGGGTACAAGAAAATAGCATATCATCTAAAGTCGTCGGGAATCCTGAAAGCCTTGCATTCGCATCTGCCCCTTTCCATCTCACGCCTGCTTCTAAGTCACACGTGCTTAGAAGCTAGCTTCTTACTCTTCAGTGCCCACGACAACTCTGAAGGCCATTTGTGACAGGCACATGGGCGTCCGGAGGGGGGGGCAAGGGGGGGGGCGGCTGCACCCCCCTGGAAAATCACTCACTCGAACCGTGAGTGATGGCCGCACGTCAGGGGCGGCGGTGCGCTCAGCCAAAAGAGTAAAAGCGGCCCTGCTTCCACGCTTTGGGTCACATCTGCAAAGTGCCGCGTCCGGGGACGCGTCGTTGCAGACATACAGCGGCACCGGCGAGCATGTGTTTCGAGCCGTCTTGAGATGTGTGCCTGTTTCTTTGATCTCTAGAGAGATAGCGACACGGAGGCAGACAGTGCACACCCCGGCCACCGATGAATTCTTCAGGAGGGAGGGACAAATCAGCCGTGCCCATCCCCGCTTTGTCGGACTGCTCAGGGGCAAGCGGGCGATGAGTTGGCGCCGCCGCCGCTCGCTGTCTCCTCCGATCCACGGGAGAGCGCAGTTCGGTACAAGCGCCGCTTTCAGAATTTTCGGCAAAGGGGATTAGCTGCTTTTGTTCACGGCGACGCAGTCTCCAGAGGCGCCCCCACACCAGCGTTCCTTGCGTCTTCTCCGGAAACCAGCGCCTTTGGTCAAGGCAGCCCGATGGCGCCTGCCTGGCTCGCCTGTCACCTCTGGCTGGGCCTCAAATCCCAACAGCGCCCATGTACTGTGCGATGTCAGTGCATGGTAAAGAGACCGTCCGTCCCTCATAGCCTGAGTCGTTTTGGGGCTCTGAACCTCATAAAAACACACAAAACAAATTTTCCGACCGGAGTGGCGAGTGTCCCTTCCCCTCGGAAGTCGCGCGGCGTTCCTTGCGTGTGCGCGCCTCTTTGTTTGTGCTTCGGTGTTTTTAGTGGCCGGTTGTCAACGAAGCTGAGAACAACCGAGACAGCGGACGAGAAAACGACGAGCGGCGAGTAGTGTGTGTGCAAATACTCGACTGTGCGGTTGCGCGAGCAAGATAGAGCGAGGTGTATGAAGCTGCGAGCGTGCATTTATCTTGTAAATAAGTTTTCGCTGCATACATAGTCATTTTTTGTTTTCAACGTACGCATTCAACCGTTTTTCCAATCAATGTGTATATATTTTTAACACTACCAACCCCGAGGAACTCCATAGCCAGCTTTGTCTCGCGCGGTCCCGAATGATGGATATTCGACGCTTCTTCAAGCGTCAGCGGTTGTCTGACGAAGCATTATCCAAATGCGCCCCTGCAGATTCTGGTGTGACATGTGACAACGGTGTAGCATTTGAACAGAGTGATGCAAGCTTTTATCACCGGACAGTAGCTGATGTCGTCGACTCCATGGAAGGGACTCTGTCAACAGTGAGTTCAGGTGATGCAGCAGGCCGAGATGATTCCATTTCTCCTTTCTTGGGATTCAAGTCCGGATTTGACCAGAGCGATGCAACCTTTCATCACCGGACAGTAGCCGGCGTCGTCGTCTCCATGGAAGGAACTCCACCAGCGAGCTCCGGTCACGCAGTAAGCCGAAACGATTCCCTTTCTCCTTGCTTGGGATCGAAGTCCGGAGACAACATCAAGAAAACAAATAACTTGCCTCAAGAATATGACTTAGGAGAGTTTCTAGGCAAAGCTAAACTCACTGGCATACCGGACTTTTTGAAGTTACGTCTTCTTACTAAGCCATGGTCGCCAAATGTCACATATGATTTTAAGAAGGATTAACACCTGGAAAGAGGCCTTTTCGACATCAGTGGCTGGGAGATTACGCCCCCTGGCTTGCGTACTCAGCGACAGCGAAAGGCGCCTTTTGTCGTTTTTGCGTCATTTTTCCTCCGCGTGTTCACCGGGGTACTCAAGGTAGTTTTATCGTGCGCGCTTTCAGTAACTACAGAAAAATGCACGAGGCGTGCAGGGATCACGTAAAATCCCAATGGCACCAGGACGCAATGACGGCCTCACAGAACTTTATGGATGTGATGAAAGGCAAGCAGCTACCCGTTGTACAGCAGCTGAACAGAGCACTGCACGCGCAAGTTGAAAGGAACCGTGAGAAACTATTTCCAATAGTTTCCACCATTGTCTTTTGAGCGATGCATGACTTGCCGATTCGCGGCAAGCAGTCCGATAGTGGAGTCTTCAATGATCTGCTTGACTTTCGTGTAGAAGCTGGAGATACTCTACTTCAGGAGCACTTCGCTTCTTCTGCTGGCAATGCCAAGTACACTTCTGTCCGCGTCCAGAACGAGATCATCACAATCTGTGGCGACATCCTGAGAGAGCAGATAGTTACCGAAACTAACAAAGCGTTTGCTTTTTCCGTTCTTGCTGACGAAACTGCAGATATTTCAGGAAAAGAGCAGATGTCTATAGGCGTTCGCTTTATTGACAAGGCGGAAGTCGAAGTGTGCGTTCGAGAGCAGTTTTTGGGATTTGTAGAGCTGGAGCAATTAAACTCCGCTTGCATCGCCGCGGCAATCTTGAAGCTTTTGACGAATGTCGGACTGATTCTTTCGAACCTCGTTGGACAGGGGTACGATGGATGCTCTACAATGGCTGGAAAAGAAGCTGGAGTGAACAAAATTATACAAAAACAGTTCCCGAAGGCACTATTTTTCCACTGTGCAAGTCACAAACTAAATCTCGTCATCAACGATTTGAACGACGTCTCTGAAATTCGAAACACAATTGGGATAATCAAACAAACCATAAACTTCTTCCGCGAGAGCGTGCTCCGGAGAAAATTGGTGCCCAACATTCCGATGCTGTGTGAGACAAGATGGTCTGCAAAGTACAAGTCTATTAGGATCTTCTCTCAGCATTACGTGGCCATAGTCGAAGCACTCGAGCAGCTCGCGTCCACGGAATCATGCTCGAACGCTGCAACTAGACAACGAGCTCACATCCTCTACTGCGCAACAACAAGCTCATCTTTCATCGTCTGCTTGCATATTGTAGCGAAGTACAGCGCTCGGCTCGAACCAGCTACGAACATTCTGCAAGGTGTATCCATGGACTTCCATTCTGTGCATGGCCACATCACTGAGCTACAACGTATTTTTCGCGGCCACCGGACAAACGCTGTAGAGGAGTTCTCTAACATCATGAATGCAGCAAGGGAGGCAGCCAATCACTTAAATGTGGTGATATCTGTACCAAGACAAGTCTCTCGTCAGGCCCACCGAGACAACTACGGGATTCAGTCGCCAGAGGAATACTATACCGTGTGGCAATATATGTGCCGTACTTGGACTCCCTCACTGCTTCTTTAGCTCGGCGCTTTTCTGTAAGCAATGAGAGGAGCTTCAAACTTCTCCAGCTGCATCCATCAAAAATGAAGCACTTGAGCCGTGTTGAGTTCGCTGTTCTCGCCGAAGAACTCCAGTGCTTTTACGGCATTGACAACTTCAAGGAAGAGGCCATCTCTTGGTACGAGATGTGGTGCAACAAAACTGGGGACCCATCAGAAATAACTTACTGCGAGCTTCTACATCAGGCCAAGACATTCTTCCCTGGTGTTGCAAAAGCCATTGAGGTGGCTCTGGCTTTGCCAGTTACTACCTGTACGGTCGAACGCTCCTTCAGTACAATGAGGAGAGTGAAAACGTGGCTACGCTCAACGATGACAAACGACAGACTGGACGGCCTTTGTATGATGAGTGTGCACCGAGAGCGTGTAATGAAGCACAGAAATGAATTTATCACCAGTGTCATCACGCAATTCGCCCAGAAAAATCCGAGGCGTCTACAGTTTCTGTTCAAGGAAGACTGACTGAGTGACTGTCGTTGCGTGTTTGTGAACATATTGTGCTGTGTGCTGGTCATCAATCCGGGTGTGTCGAGAACCCGTATGCAGCAAGACTGAGCACTCTTCTCCACGAAGTGATAGTATCTTTTTGCATTTTTATTAATTTTAATTGTTTCTTCGTTGATAAACTCCAATGTATCTCTCCTAGCCTCGCTTTAATTTGCTGTTTGTAATTTTTCTTTCATGTGTGTATTTTACTTATTTATTTTATTTGTATATAAATAAATAAATTTACTCCGCAAATAGTGCCTTTTTGCTACGAACATACCCCCCCCCCCCCCCTCCGGCGCCAACAACCAATGGGCCCCCCCCCCCTGCAAAAAATTCTGCAGACGCCCTTGGACAGGCACGACGCCTGTCGACTGGAAGTCACCTCACGTTCCATGATGCCAGAATACCGGGAAGGCTCAAATTCTTTTACTGGGCCACTTTTCTAGCTCTGAGCGGTGAATTTTGTCTGCTCGCTTTCCCAGCTGGTCGTGCCACAGGTTCGCCGCCTTTTCACGGAACTGGGTGGCAACTCAAGAAGCGTGTCTCGCAAACTCTATTTGGCGCGGTAACCGATAAACTTTGTGTTTTCGCTGGAAACTGTCGCTAAGTCGCTTGCATAATAGGCTAGCGTTCACACGGAAGAATATGTCGGGAATGCCATTATATGTGAGCTGGCACAAGCACGGATTTCCCTGCCACTAAATATTTTGCTCTGAGCAGCGTGGCGCTACAGAGTAACGCCAACAACGCCCAGTTGACAAAATGGTTATAGGTCCCCCACGCCTTTGCTAACTTTTTAGTCGCTTTCCGGGTAGCTCTATGAAACCACGAGCAGAAAATATTTTATTACGTCGATGCCGAAATCCTGTATCGTAACAAAACAAGAACGGACAGGCAGAAGATAACATAACACTACAAAAGAATAAGAGAACAGAACAGCTAAGAATATATTAATATAAATCAGATATAGATAACCCTCACAACACCAGCGACAAGGCGGAAGCATTTCGCAGCCTTCCTCTTCCTGAATGTAAAGCAAATTTTGGTCAGTTGAACTTCAAAACGCTATGATATTCGCCTGCGTTTTTCAAACACTGTAGCAGTATTCTGGGAAAGCAACTGACCGCTGTTAAAAAGAGAGGCACAGTAAAGCTGCGCGCTGACCTGCCGATCTTGCCGGTGTTCTAGTTGTGTTCGCAATTTTTTTGCGTCACCTGTCGTATGCGACACAAGAATCATGCAATACCTCAAGTGGAAGGGATCTATTCATTTTATTCATGATGAATGTTTTTTTTCTAGGATACGCCAGATTGAATCCATCTCAATAATACCCCTCGTATGTGACGTGCACACTGAGGAGGAACTTTAAGGTCGAACATCCGCAGCGGGAATCTTAGGCGGAATACAATAAGCCATTATAACAGCGGCTAAAATATCTTACATCATGTTAGTTTAATTCGCGAAAGAGCTGTAACTCTTTGCTGACGCTAATGCTGATTTAATATAGCCCTTTAACGCATCTGGCCCGCCGATTGACAAATCAAAACTCTGACAGTAATGCTTGCCAAAAGCACGTGCGCGGTGATACCATATTCAGTCCCCGATAATAAGTTTGATTATATCGAAACGAATACCGACTGCTCCCAATTCTCACCCATACTGACACGAGTCTTCAGGCCCGCTCTGCTTCGAGTCCTGTCGTCGAATCCAGCGGTCCAGCCACGATCGTGTTCAATCTGTCGCCAGTGCCTGTTACGTGTTTGATCGCAAGAATGGCGCGGCACATTGATCATACCGCCTTGCTTGCAACTTCTCAACGACTCTAATTAAAGGATTTTATTTAGGGCAACAATCGAAGCTTGGGAGGCAGACAAAGAGGCAGTAAATGCCTGACTCAGTGTCGACCACCCATACTTCACCTTAGTTAACAGCAGTATAACGACAAGTTTTAAGTCATACCTATTACTGAGAAATTTAAAATGGTAATTAATCAACGCTGCCAGAAATACGGATCTACGCAAAAAGACAACCCTTTATGCGACCGAAATGATGAAAAATTAGATGTTGAAATGAATAACGTATGCTTTTATAACTTACCATGTATTTTGTGCCTGTTTAATTAGAATTCTGTTAAAAGATACCGCACTTTTGTCTTTTGTAAACGCACTGCATGCGTTCATGTTATTTTTGAAAGATTGCGCTGAAAACTTTTCATCAGGAGGTTTAATTAAAAAGTAATGATTCTCTAATAGTAGGTATTGTAATTTGTACTTATCTTTCTTGTCAGTAAGCCATGTGTCGCAGGCTGTACAGGCGTTATTTACGCAAGTATTTCTCTTGAACATTGATCTATTGATTCATTTAGGAGTATACATCACCCATTTTTGCTCAAAATAGCGATGACAGTTTGAACTCAGTGCTTTAGAAATAATGATGCGGAGTGGGCTGTCTGTTGTACATTTTGTTTTGGAGCCAAATTATTTTATTAATACTAGTAGGTTCTGCACATTACTATTTTGTAGTCATACTCGATACAAGAGGAGAGTTGTACTGACATAAGAATATTGAAGTTTAATGTAAGCGTACTTTGATTAGGAATGTGCGAATATTCGAAATTTGAATACCTGTTGAATATGTTTAATGTTCAGTTCATATTCGTATTCCAAGAATTAATACTCGAGATACTATGTCGAATGTATCAAGAACTCCCTAGTAATCAAAAACTTCCTATATTCGCCAGTCATTCGCCACGCGACCGTCATTATTTTACTCTTGGAAAAACCGCTATACGTTTTATAATTATTCCGCTCCAATCTCTGGTCAGTCGTTTATAGCATGGGCGAAGCACACTGGGACTCTGCTAGGCCTAACCTCATACGAAATTCAGAGAATTGAATTTCTCACACATGACATCTAATGTGAAGAAAAAACTGGTAGATCACGCGCTTCGAAGAATTACAAGGAAGGGCGCTGTTTTTTTTTTGCTATGACATGTTACCATCCACAACACTACATTAAGTTTACCACTGCGCCTTTAAACACATGAACCCTGATGTCTGTATGCAAAATGTAGTAGAGGCCATTTATAATTTTGTGGGAAACTGCAAACAAAGAATTTTGATAAAAGTTTCTCACTCTTTGGCTCTTAAGGGATCCGTACTTCACTAACATAAAAAGGGGGTTTTTTAACTGCAGGGCTTTACTGCAGTTAAAAAGTACAGCAAGGTATTATTATTTTACACGGCTCAACAAAACATGAGAATGATGACGTTTGTTCTAAGAAATTCGACTGAGATCTTCTTTATTAAGCCCTTGTATTGGGAGAAAAATATTTCCACAGTGCTTAGTTTCATCACAGTGTCCTTGTTTATTACTTACAAGACAAGCGATCAAAATAGGATAAAAAGGCCAAAGGACGAGCGTTAACAAAAATGTATGACAGTGTGCCAGCACACAAGTGTTGAAAAGCACGCAGATTTCAATGCGGCTTGTTTCTGACGTGGAACACAAAAAGCAGGGTGAGTTCATTAAGGCGCAAAAGGCAAACAACAGCGTCGATTCTTTCGTTTGGAAAAAACACTTGTAGATATCGTCTTCACCAGTATGCGCGTTATTGCTAGAGCAATAATGATTTCCATGTTATCATTATCATGCACTACACGCTAAACCACAAATTCTTAAAGAGCCCTCCTGGCGTCACGCTCAATGGAGGAGCACCGATCTTGAAAGGTAATGAACAACGCCCTTGTTTCCGTTGCCACGAACTGCCAGCTGTCTTTCAAGCCGCGTTAAGATGCAGCTTAAGCCTCTTTAAAGCGGCTTGCAATCGATGATCTAGAATACGCTAGCGAAAAAATGTTCTCAGCACAAAGGCGGCTCACATAGAACTTGTAAGTGGGATAAAATTTGGAATTATAGGCCCCCTTGCGACCGCCATTGCACCCTTGTCTTTTATGTAGACAAGAGTAAGCTTGGAGACAGAAACTTTGCATTCAGCTTGCTTTCTGCTGGGTTGTCGTGCGCATCCCGTCCGCCTACTCTTGGGAAGTTAGCGGTCAAAGCTAGCGCCTACATGCCGATCGTTCCCCCGCGTGTGTGGTTTGTTAACAGCAGGAAACAGGCTGTCCCAAGGCACTCGTCTCATAACATTTTCGGTCAGAGTTCAAAGAAGACTTCAGGCTGCTGACAGCACTTGAACACCGCTTTCTGTCTCCCTACCAGCTTCCGGTTGACGCACAGTAACGGCAAGCCGACCGTGTGTGAGTTCCTCAAACTTTCTTCCTTATCCGCTTGTACCTTTCTGCTTTCGGTTTGTTCTTCAGTGATGTTCACAGAACTATTACATTTGAAAGCTTGCTCGCTTCATTGGTCAAAGGCGTAAGACCCAGAACGGAATCTAAAATTTTAAAATCTGAAAACTAGGTGCACTGTTTGAGGTGGCTCTGAACCAAGGCAGGTTTTTCTTGCCTGTGCGGAAAGTAAGAACGGGAGGAATACGAACTGGTGCTCTGTGTAGGAACGGCCTCAAGCAGCGATTCAGCGAAACGACTCACAGGACTATGCTGCAGGTACTACGCTGCAGGACTATGCTCTGCATTTTGGAATTGTGATTGCGCGAGCAAACATTGAGCGGTAATTTCTTGAACCACTTGTTTTGTGTATTTAAGAAAGATTTTCCCTGCGACCAAGCACCATACAGCCTCTTAGTTTCGCACATATTTTTTTGCCTTTTTGGCGCATATGCTGCACTAAACGAATTCATTCAGTTAGAAAAAAATTGTCAGGATGTAGTGTAAGAGCATAATCAGGTTTTTAATTTTTTTGTAAGAAACGGTGAAAACAACTGTCATACTTTCAGTACACACGAATCCCCAATTCTAGGGAAGAATCGAAAAAAATTACTGCAATTGAAGTGAATAGTTGAAACGTCTTCTGTAATAAAAATAAAACGTCCAAATTTATTCTTAAATATCGTACGTTATGATGTCGCTTATTGAATCATTGAACGCCCCATTAAAAAATAATGTGAATGCCATGCAAAATTTTTATCTATTTCCTTTGGCACCAAGCAAAAACAATGATAAAACAGTAGGAGGCGTGCGTTAGTCTGACCTCCTTTTGATAGGCAAGCATCAGTTCTTATTTAACTAGCTGGGCAAGTGGGGTTGAACCGTGAAGGTGCTAATTTCTTTCTTTCGCACGTAACCGTAAACAGACCGCGGAGTGCATTTTATTACTCTGCACTGCGCAATGTATAGTCAGGAATAATAATTGAGCGCATGCTGCATGATATGCCTCTGTATACGCACAGTTCTTTTGAGCTATCGTTTATTTTTTTAGGATGAATATTTCCTCAATACTTAACGGGTAGCTAACCACTTAAACAAGTGATCGCTGAAAGCTGCAGAACCGATTGCAGACATGGTTATTATGCTGGTTGTAATCTCACAAAACAACGCTTTGAATGCGTCATATGCCAAAAGCTCAGTTATGTTCTTGTCGGCATTCTTTGCTTTTGCTTTAAGTCTTGAATACGACATTAATCTACAAAACGCCGATTACCTTTTCGCACATGAGAAGCCAAGCTCAGCACATGAGAAGCCAAGCTCAGCAGAGGACAGAGCACACATACCATCTGCAGCTGATTCGAAAAATTGCAATCATGAAGTTAGGAACGGAGGTGCTTTGGCCTTTCGAAATGTTTCCTCATTAGCGCCGTCAGCGCAACGGAAATTAGGCCCCAGATGCCGGAAATAGAATAACCTATCTTATAGTTGCTGTTCCTTCACCGGAGATCTCACTTACGTTGCCGAGGCCTAAATAATGCTGAATGATTTGTCGAAGTGAATATGACTATAATTTTGAACTATTAAACAAATATGGTCAAAATGGCCCTCAATGTTGGTCAAATGTTTAGGGGAATCCCCCAAGGTGGAGTAGATTTGTAATAAGGGAGTAATTACTCATTGGCATCAACCCGAGCGCAGCCATACGGCTACAAAGGAAAGCTATACATCTTTCTCAGAAACTTCGTAGTTAAAGAAAAATGAGTCCTGGTCCGGGGTTCGAACCCAGGACCACCGCTTCACCGGAGCAGTCGCTCTACCAATTGAGCTAACCAGGACGGCAAGCTTATGGTAGGACGAGAGCGAATTGATCAATGACTCGAAGTGGGAACTGTGTTGGTCAAATGTTTAGGGGAATCCCCCAAGGTGGAGTAGATTTGTAATAAGGGAGTAATTACTCATTGGCATCCACCCGAGCGCAGCCATACGGCTACAAAGGAAAGCTATACAGCTTTCTCAGAAACTTGGTAGTTAAAAAAAAAAATGGGTGGATGCCAATAAGTAATTACTCCCTTATTACAAATCTACTCCACCTTGGGGGATTCTCCTAAACATTTGACCAACACAGTTCCCACTTAGAGTTATTGATCAATTCGCTCTCGTCCTACCATAAGCTTGCTGTCCTGGTTAGCTCAATTCGAAGAGTGACTGCTCCGGTAAAGCAGTGGTCCTGGGTTCGAACCCCGGACCAGGACGAATTTTTCTACGAAGTTTCTGAGAAAGCTGTATAGCTTTCCTTTGTAGCCGTATGGCTGCGCTCGGGTGGATGCCAATGAGTAATTACTCCCTTATGGCCCTCAATGTATCAGAAAACTTAAAGGAAATTTTTTTCTTTCATCGAAAGGTTCGCAACCTTGCATCGGTAATGTTAAATTCAATTTCTATGAAGACACTTTTTTCAGTTGTCGACTTTTGTTAATATTCAAGATGCTTTGTTTCTTACATGTAGAGGGCGATTCTTTTTTGTTTTAAGATTTTTGTTTCAGGCCTGGTCTCTGAAGTTGGATTCTATAAAAATGCGGACACTTTACACGCGACAGAGCGCATTATTTACACCAATAATTAACTAAACTAAAGAAAACAACCTTTTAAGTGCATTTTAGAGGGCGACTTTAAATCGTGTAATTCAAGGCTGTTACCATTGAAGGTGAGCCCAGTTTTTTATTTTTTTATCGAAATTCGGTTCAAAATACCGAACGCGAAAATTACGCGTTTCGAAGCTCGTTCAGATGGCTTTCCCGCATGACATAATTATAAAATGGCGTCTCTGCATGTAGCATCCGCGCTGAAATCACGTTACCTGCTCCTACGCCATAAAATACACAACCCGCATCTCTATTTGCTCCTTTAGAAATGCGAGCAACACCAGCTCAGGAATATGCAAAGCGGAGAACCCAGGACAACCGGCTTTAAGCAGCGTGTATCTGACTTTGGATATTTGGAACTAAATTGCCGATAAGGAAGATTAAAAAATCGAGGTCAGCTTCAGAGGTCCAATTTTGAAATAGAATCCGGCTACACAAAATCAGAATTTAAAATTATATTATATCATTTTATTTAAAAATTGTACAGTTATTGAGCTCTGTAACCCACATAGTGCCCACCTTGCTGTAGAATACACCTACACAGACCGCGCTCACTTAACTCTGAAAGTTTTAAAATAAAAATTTTGTACGTGTTAAAATATCACCTAGTATACGGACGCAAAATTTATACAAGTTGAATTCTTTTTCATATGTAGTGGTAACTGCAGTTATGAATAGCGTCAAAGGTCATCGCAAACCATTCATGTGCAAAACGCACAACATATAAGAAAAGTGGCCTATTAGACTAACAGTCACACGGAGCCTGCTGCTTAAATGAAAGCTTTTTCAAAAACATATTTTAGCGCGAAAAAACTATTTCATAGAGCCAAACCCATCCAAGAATGTTGCAGCGTGCCTGAACATGAGGGTGCAGAAATGAAATAAGTATTGCCGTGACTGGGTTTTAAACCCATGGCGGCACGAACAGATCAACTTCGCTGGCCACTCCACGAAAGCAGTATGGTAATACCGCAGCCGATCGCGCATCTTGTTAAACTACAAAACACTCTCGCACTTCGTAGTGCACATCGTAGTCTTCATCAACATCTATCTGCGGCGTGAACAGATCAAAGCAGCTTAACCTCGATCAGAGCTTAGCCTGAGTCTAATATCGTCGCCAAATGTGCCGATGACCCACGAAAGCAAAACCATGAGCCAATCAGGCTAAACACATCCTTTCGCACGTCTATTCAGCTTAACTACGTCAAAGCTCTACCACTTTATTCTTCCCTTCTCAGTGAATAAGGCAGCGATTGAGAAAACTGTCTGGCGGCTTAGCATAGCAAAGTGCATGGGAAAGCACAATGTTTTGCAGGCAGATACCAGAGCCGCGTACCTCAAAGTGCGATTAAGGTGTCCACTGACCCAGGGAGCAAGTTTTGCGATTTTCTTTCTTTAAAATCAACGGATTCTACAACGCTGTCAACGCCAAAGCTAATGATATCAGTGAACACCGGGAGCCTATTGATCTAGTGTTGCGTTTCTTCCATAACGTTGTCATCGCCGACGCATGCGGCGTCGCTACCGTCCGTTGCTCAACGCGTGATTGAGGTCTCCACTGACCCAGGGTGCCTGCTGTGCTCCACATTTTGATTTTGCGCGGCAGGAGCTAATAGTGCTTTTGCACTTAAAAACATTGCGATAGAAAACTCATTCTGATCCAATCATGCGCCATAAGTTTCACAAAAAAACAACGAATGAATGACATAGCGCTCAAAGATGACTTCAATAAACTTAGTTGGAGTCAGCGCCCGTCCTGTCCGTCTTTCTGTGTGGTTTGTGTAGAATTTAGCGCTGTTTTTTCTTTTCTGAACACAATGACTTCAAATCTTAATGAAAATAAAGATAAAAATTTCTTTCATTAGGGTACAAAAATGCATGCAACGTGTACGTCGCAGAGGCACCATGCTCAGCTAGGAAACTCGTTATTGCGTTTGCAAGCCGTACCATGAATCTGATACGGTTTTATTCAAGGAACATGTGTAGTAGTTTAACAGAGCAGTTGCAGGAGAAAAAATTTGAGTACAAAGGCCGCAGCTTGGTCCTGTTAAGTGCCAGCCTGCAAAGTCCCGTAATACTCCGTGTTCTCTAGTGTCAGCCTGTTCTCTTTAATGAGCCAGCGACACAACTTCTGCGAAAGGATTATCTAATTTATAATGCATAATTCTTTGTTACTGTTGCTGCCTCTACATATGACATTTTGCAGACCGCGTCCACATTATGGCGACAGTCAATTATAAGTGCCAAAATTAGGAGCCTTCACATCTGCAGCACAGAGGACTTTGCAGATGCGCATTTTTAACTGATCAGCCTGTAAATACACTTGAAGCTGAGAAGAAACGTTAATTTTGTGTTAACCAAACCTACATACAAAACGTACAATCATAACGCCCACTCCCGGCGCTTTCTTACACTCTCTTCAGGCTCTCGTGAATCAAGCCTACAGAGGCATTTTGATTGCAGAAACGATACACCCTTCTTAATGCAGCCTTTTGACAAGTAAATTGAATGATGAAGCCACGCAGCAGCAAAATATATTTTTTATACACATCCACTGCCTCTAATATTCTTGATGGATGGATATGTGCTGTGCTGCCATCTTGAACAAACTGTAGATAACCTTGGAATGTAGAGCCTGTTCTTTCGTAATTAGTATCCCCAAAAAACTACGTTTGGAACTGAAAAAAGTAGATAATTTCATTCTTAGTGCGAGATTTTATAACTGAGTTCCGGAGCCAACGAAAAACAAATAAGGACAGGTCCACAACTTGGCGTGCCTTCATGCAGAAGTAGATGCATATCTGCTTTTATAGCTTCGCCTATAGCTTGAGTGGCGTGTATAAAGGCAAGAAGAGTTTCTGCTCGGGGAGTTCCTGGGAAGCGAAGCTTCTGAAGGTGTGCTTTTCCTTACTGCTCATGAAAAAGTTCTAGGCACTGCACTCACTGGTATAATCACAGATGCACTGAATTCAAGAAGGTGAAGTCGCAAAAGCAGCTTAGTCACCCGTCTTAGCTTTCACACTGCAAAGTTGGTACCTTTTCAAACGTATCATGCTGACACGGTGACTACTTTAACTTAATTTTTTTGTTAAGGAGCAGTATTGTGTGCAGAAGGTAGAAATAAGAGCGGCATGGTTCCTTCACATTTCTCATACAGTCAGCAACAATGCACTGTCACTGAGTGCTTGCCTATATTATGCGCGACTGAAGTTATGCGCATAGTTTAAATGCGACGGCTTTGCGAGTGCACTTAAAAACACTCCCCTAAGCAGCTCAGAAAAGAAAAGCCAGAATTTGCCGGTTCTGAAGAATGACATTTCAAGAGACTACCTCCCCATTCAAGTGCAAACTAAGCACCTAACTTTTTCTCTACGCTATTTCATGGGCGAAAGGCGAACTCACTCCTGGAGAAATAGAGCGTCATTTCATTAGACACCATGGCAAAGTATGTTTATCATTTTCTCTTGAGTGATTTCTTGCTTGTTTTCAGTGGCTGTGCGCAATGTGTTTTCGTCAATTTACGACGTGGGATAAAAAATAAAATTTGTGCTCCACACTGCCACCCAAACATTTCGGGCGATATCCACCCCAGATAAGTAATGGCAACTGTTTTTTTTTTATTAGGATATAAGATATTCCATGATAAAAAAGTTTACACTGCCTGACAGCGAAGTGAAAAAACAATTCTCAGCACAAACCTTGTTGCATTTATTCTCGTATAGTCATGTATTCTTAAAAAAAAGGTTCTTGGTCATTTCGAAGAAACGATGACGTCGTTCGAGAGTGCAATGCCGCTGTAGGCTAGAGAAACTTGGATGCCTGTTCCTAAGCGAAGCATGTGCTTTATTTTTGTGCAATAAACAGAAAAAATGCCTATTTCGCATGAAGTTCATCCAAAGTCGCGTTGCATAGGGAGTCAAACAAATATTCGCTGAGAGGAAGCAGAGCGTTTTACTTGCTTTTACGTTCTATACGCTTATTGTATAGTGTTTTATATGTGCTGCGTAAAAACTACGCATTTTCAAAACTTCGTTAGTGTAAGCGAACGCTCATCAGAACCCCTATACGATACTTCACAGCCCGTCTGGGCCCATACAAGAAGAATCTTATAAACATAGTCTTCTATCACCTGGGCGTCATAAAAACTCATTCCATCTATTTCTTCTTTGCTACGGGAGGCTACTACAAAGGTCTCTACTCCACTAGTAGGAATTCAACGACCTGAAGAGCGAAGGCAGTTTACGCGCGCACTCACTCAGCATAATCTTATTAAGACAGCACTAACAGTCAAGTTCTCTTCCTCTAGGTAACAGTAGATAACCCTAGGCTGCCGAGTTATAGAGTGAATGACAGGGCTTTAGAGAGGCCATAAGAGCTACGGAGCACACGATCATGAGCACCGGTGTTGCCGTTTTGTGGCAGCCGCTAAACTTTTAAAGACATTTAGAAGGCTACCCGCCTTGAAATAATGGCAAGAGAAAAATGAATTCAACAACTAATAAGCGGGACTTCGTAGTTATCATGTGCAAATCATCTCCGCATGTATAGGCGGTTTCTTTTATTTGTTTTATTTGGTCATTATAGTCAAAGAGCACGTTTCGGGTTGGCAATAATGTGAAGTCGTGGTCGTGGTCGTGGTTAGCAGAAAAAGCGAGTATTGCAAACAAAATAAGTGACGAAGCGTGGTATTATGACTGGCACAAAGGAAACACTTTCGCGTGAAATATCAAGCGGCACTTAAGCCCGCATTAAGCGCTTCTTTGTAAGCAGCACATATGACCCCGTGTTTTCTGCTGATAAAGAGGATCAGTTTACAAAGGACCCTTGGGAGCAGAATTAACGCACAAATACGAAGCTTCTAGACACTGCATTAGCGCAACTTAACAAGAAACGTCGCTTCTCCACGTGGGGCACCTTCCGTTTTAACCCTGCTTGTTTGTTCCTTTCTTTTCTATTTCTGTCTGACCGTTTGTTTTTCTCTTTGCTCTTAACTTTCCTTCTTACTTCCTCCCGTTCTTCTTTCCTTTCGTTTCTCATCCTCCCTTCCTCTTCTCACTCTCTCTTTCCTTCCTTCCCTACTGTTTTCTTTTTCCTCAATCCTCGATCATTTTCCCTTTATGTCTTTCTCTCCTTTTTTTCGCCTAGGCTTGTTCCCTTCTCTCTCTTTTTCTAAAACTATTAGAGCTGTGAAACTAAAACTATACAATGGCTACCTCAATCCGGAACATCTTACCATTACGGATATATTTTTGCATCTTGTGAAATGATTTGAAAGAAGTCCTATCCAACATAGACGAGCGACTAAGGCAGTTAGACCTGGTGCAGGTGTTAAAAATGCTTATGTGCGGTAGATGTGGCGTATTTCTGAGACGACCTTACGAATCTTCACACATTCTGGGCTGGAGTGCTGCTTAATTCGTTTGTCTTCATTGCATTCACTAAACTTTCCCGATGGTTTCATCCCAGTGAATCCAAGCAGCACGCGAGGGAAATCTCTTTTGTTATGTGTTTGACATCAGCACGCACAGATAAAAGCAAGTAAGCCATGGCATACTCTGCCGAACCAGGTCATGCAACAATAAAACGATACCAGTGTAATCTATTTGCCATTACTGTTTTCTTTATTGCCTACAATGATTTGCCGTATATTCTCATAAGACGAAAAAATTTACCCACGAACTCCGCCGCTACTAAATTCAAACAGTGGCTTCGTGTTGCCTATCACATACCTGACCAATACTATGCTTGTCCGGCGTGCCCGGACAACAAGCGCATCAGCCTCTCTGGTTCCCGAAACACCATGATACTAAGCACGTCAAGTTGAAAAAGAAAGTTTTTGCCTTCCCGATCGATCTGAGCATGCGCAAAATACTTAGTGCCGAGTGACCGGAACATTGTCTACGGTCTGCCTCCTGCCTCTTCCATACTAAATGCATCTTACGTGGTCAGAACGGCGTCGTCGTTGCCAAGCGTTCACGCACAGTTAACAAGGACAGCTATGCGAACGACGTATACATAATCACGACGAGATAACGCGATAGAAAGTGCTGTCATGCGCGTCAGTCGCATAACGAGGCAACTGCAAGTGACAGACAATTGCAGTGTAAGAGACAACGGGGAAGGGAAGTCATTTAGAGGCGCCACTGCGGCTCACCGGTCGTACTGGCCAATAGCCGCAGCCCGATGCACTGTGCTCCGCTCACAGCTGCCCTGACGCGGCAGCTCCGACTTCTCTACATGCCGTGGGTGTCAATTTTAGGATTTATTTCTAGATTTCTTACGACCTGTTTTGCAACTAGCTCATCGGCTAACGGAACGTGAAGGTTTCAAGAGGGATCCAGTGAACGCGAACTGTCCTTTAGAATGGCGCCATGAACAATGGCGCATGAAGAGCGCGACAGTTTCTGTACTTAGCTGTTGAATGTCTGAAATAAGACAGTGGCGGCGCTCTGCTTAGGTAAGCAACGTCGTCACATCTGCCGCAACAGCATGCTTACTTAGAAGTAAGCATGCTGGTGTAAGCATGTAACAAAGAAAATCATGGAACATGTCATCTATACCCACATCATGGCATTCCTTGATTCGAATAACTTCTTCCATTCTGCTCAGCACGGATTTCGCCGGGGTTACTCCTGCGAGACCCAACTTGCCACATTCATTCATGACCTGCATGCTAACCTTGATTCTAATCTACAGATTGATATCATTTTTCTAGATTTCGCCAAAGCATTTGATAAAGTACCCCATAAACGCTTGCTGATAAAACTTTCTCGATTAAATTTGCACCCCCATATTTTGAAGTGGATCGAAGAATTTTTGACTAATCGTTCGCAGTTTGTCTCCGTTAACAATAAGAACTCTAACTCACTCCCAGTAACGTCGGGCGTCCCACAGGGATCTGTGCTTGGCCCACTACTGTTTCTTATATACATTAATGATCTGCCTTCAAATGTAACATCTAACATACGCATGTTCGCTGACGACTGTGTACTTTATCGTGCTATTCTTACCACCGCTGACCAATCTTCTCTTCAAAATGATCTTAATGCCGTTCAGGAGTGGTGTAATAAATGGCTAATGGAACTTAACCCACGTAAGTGTAATCTTTTGTCCATTAGCCGTCGCCGTAATCCTTTAACCTTCTCTTACGTAATATCTGAAGTTCCCGTACAACTAGTTCAATCATACAAGTATCTAGGCATAACTATCTCTAGCGATCTTTCTTGGAGCCTGCATGTTACTAATATAATATCGTCAGCAAACAAGACATTAGGTTTCCTAAAGCGCCATCTTCATCATGCTCCCCATCATGTCAAGTTATTAGCTTACAAGTCATTAGTCAGGTCCAAACTAGAATTTGCATCGCCCATCTGGAATCCTCATCAAGCATATCTCATCAATGCCCTCGAATCTGTTCAGAATCGCGCAGCTCGTTTCATTCATTCATCCTACTCTTATGACATCAGTGTTTCGTCCTTAAAAACAGCATCCGGATTATCACCCTTATCACTCCGCCGTCGCATTGCCAGCATGTCTTTATTTCACAAATTCTTCCACAGCCCTATGCACATCGCACCTTATATTCTTCCACCCGCACGCATATCTCACCGCACCAGCCATCGTCTACAAGTTGCCCGTCCACGATCACGCACCGTCACTTTTTCTAATTCCGTCTTTCCTCGTGCAGCCGCAGACTGGAACGGCCTTCCGAACAACGTTGCCATCATCACTTGCCTAAGTCTTTTCACTGATAACGTAGAAATTTTCCTGTCATTGTGAATTTGTGCTTTTACTCTTGCCACCCCTTATGTAACACCCCTTTTAAGGGGCCTTTAAGGTAATAAAATGAAATGAAATGAAATGAAATTATACCAACGAAACAGGAAATAAAAAAACTACCTTGTACCTGGTTGTTTGTTTTTTGATGATTGCCTTTTTAGACTAGGAAATCTCCTCGTCTCAGTACGTTCAAGTAAGTAGACTGGCAGTGATTATTTGCTGAGTTGTTGCGTATATTGTCCCCCAATTCAGTAGCGAAACTCTTTTCCTTCATTTCACGGTACCTGCGATGTAATAACTAAACGTAATTCTTTCTGCTCACCGGCCAATCCATGCATGATATTAGCAGTGTCATAGCTTTCTGATAACACTCCTTCGACGCCAGTAGGATGACTCACTGGCTCAATTTTTAGCGCTTTCGAGTGGAAGAACACAAAAGAACCGGCGGCAAAAAACGGCAAAAATTTCCTGCCGTCCTCTTCTCACAAAAGAGCGTTCTTATGCCTTGCGCACTCGGCTTTCTTCAGGGCAGAGCCAACTTCGTTATGACAACCAGCCACTGGTGAATACTGGTGAATACTGCAGACGGCATTGTTGCAATGAAATTTCTTATGGCGACAAGAAATTTGTTTCTACGGGAAGGTCACATATCAAGACACTTCTAACGGTTCTAGCATACTTCCAAAAAGAATTCGTTGTATTTTTGGTGCTTGCATATGTTCTGGACATTCGGCTTCACTAAAAATTATTTTTCATATCTTTCACAGTACCCTGTAAGTGTTTTCCTCTTTATGAACGAGCCCCCGATAAAACTATTGCAATTTTGAAATGAAGTCTGTGCTTTGTCTGTGCAGACTCACTGCAGCCAGTACAGAAACTGTTCATCGCTTAAGAGACTGATGACGTCAAAATGCGTCATAATATCGGCATACAGGTGAAGTGTTTTGTACAAAAAGCAAGTGTTATCTTGTTAGTTCCAACACGGTGGTTCTCTTTATTTCACGTTAAAGTTTTACTGTTATACCTGTGTAGAGGGAGAAATTATTTTTGTCGGTTTAAATACCTGTAGCATGGTCAGGTTAGTGAACTGATAGCTCGAACACGTGATCTACTAGAGTACGTTGTATGTGTGCGTCAAAGCGAAGTGGAAGACGACGAGAAGCCCCAGCTCTATGTTCTTCTTTGCCTGAGTCACTTTGCTTCAGTGCGTGGCCGTGTGAGGCGCATGGGCAATTCGAATAGCGCAGTGACATTTTTCACCTGCTCAAGCTAGGAGTGAACAACCCTGGCCATTCACCAATAGTACCAATTTTCATACGAGTGGTTCACGACTAGTGTAATGGGTTAAATTTGCTTTGCCGAATTCGTGCTGTATCTGAGCATAAGTTGTAACTTTATTCTTGCGTGCACTACATAAGCATTTTTCGGTGTTGAGTTGGGACATCTATAAACAATATTTACTTCTAAAGTCATTAGAAAATACAGAGCTCACAGAAATGGTAAACGACGAGTCATTTCAAGTCTTAGAGAAAAAGGAATCGAGAAAGTACCTACTTTTTGCTTGGCATGCTACGGGACAGAGTGACATATGCGCCACTTGGGCTGGCTGTACTAATTTTCTGCTGTTTCTGTGGCAGTGTCGTTGCTTGACACTATAAATCATCAGGTACGCCGGTTATACAAGTACTACTCCCCCCTCCCCCCCCCCCCCCCCCTGCCGTCTTGCCTTGTATCGTGCCTCTTTTGGGCTCAGACCTGGAACAGATGACTATCCCAGACGTCACGAGGGAACCGTTGTGGCGTTGTTTACATAGAAGACGTGACAAATGTACCTTTTCTTAGTGGCTGCTGGCGATGGATATAGGCTGCAGTGATTCCTGTTGCCCAGGGATTATACAGCAACCGGTGCTAACGGATTCCGTACAAATTCAATTTCGCGCCACGCAGCGTGACGAATGGGCTAGCACCGGCGATTGACGGCCGTTGGGTGCGTCAGCTAGCTTTCCTGCCAAGCTCCACGCTAGTTTCGTGTATAATGTGGCCATTTTTCGGACGTCGTCACGTGCGCTGAGCGCCACTACGGTACATGCAGAGGCTGTCGCGAGTTTTATGACTGATGACTGGGGCCTGCAATAGCACTACAGTAGTGTGGAGCAAATATCTGCGACCAGACCCTGTGAAATATGCGAGCGATAGAAGAGGGTCAGCTGAAATTAGAAAAAGACAGGTGGGATAAACACGTGTTGTCTCGATGTCCCTTTATAGACGCTCTCATTGTAATCACCGTTGGGAACGCAAAGCTATTGCACTGCGTTCTCTAGACTCTCCTAGCAAGCTATTTTAGGACGTACACTCCATTTCAAAATTAAGCAGCGCCCGCGGCCTGAGCTGTTACGGGGAAGCACCCCGGCGTTCCTATTTCCAACACGTGCTAGCTGCCAGGTTATAATACGCCGAGTGGCGACGATCATTGTCCCAATTCTCGTGCAGATGTGTAGCCCACTTGATAAGTTACGTGTGCGACGTTTAGCAGCTCTGCTGCGTTCGACGAGAATGGGCCCATTCCTCTGAATATACTATAGGGGAAAGCGCTTTCACGTAGCCAGGCTGCAGTTAGATCCCGATTGTTATAATGCTTGGACTCTACTGAGCACTGGAAATAAAAACCGCGCCTGGTTCAGTCTGGGAGCAAAGTCCATAATTTTAACAAACTCAAAAAGATTGCCTAGATGTCCGTGCAGCAAACTTCTTGTGTATTTATTGCAGGGATGAGTGTTATCTTGATTTTAAAAGGGTGACTCTTTTTTCCCCATGCACTGCCGCATTTTGCTCCACGGAGTGGGGAAAAATGTGGCATTTTGGAAAGTTTTTAGTTTCAAAAAATTTTACGGCGTTTCCTTTTATCGGACCTTTTCAACCTGACTGAGCGTGATGTCAATAATAAAAAGAATTTGACGATTCGCAAAATTCTGTGATGTTTTCCCCCACTCGCCCATATGAGACAAGAGGAGAGAAGAGCTTTAGAAATACATGTTTACAAGTTTGATGCAACAACAAAGTTCAAGCCCCACTTCTCTAGGTTCCCTGATGCATGAACACTTAGGTTTTGCGCTTACGTGAAAGTTCCCTACCGTCGTTTTTTTTTTAGGCTTGAGTTCACGTACCGCTAATCTGCTGTAAGAGAAGACTCAAAGACGAAAACTGGGAAATAGTTTTTTTACATTACGACAACCTTTTTTGTTCATTTCATTCGTGTTGGTACGTTCCAAGAAAAATGCACCACCGGCTCACATTAGAGGATGTGTCGCGAGAAGCAGTGCGCATAATTTTTTTATATTTTTTTTAAAATGCCGCAATTTTTGTTTTTTGTTTTGAATCAACTTTTTCTTTCCCTTTCTCGGTCGTATGCTTAGAGTGCTACGTAAAAACATTCTTCGCAAGCCCGTTCTTTCCAGTGTGAAGTGCACACACCCACGTACGCATGCACGCGCGCAGAAAGACAAGCAGGCACTCATGCACATGCCCGGACGCACGATCGCACCAACGCACGCACACACACAAAGGCGCACACGCGCTTGCATTCATCCATAGGCACGCACGCACGGTAGCGTTTATGTTGCGCTCAACCAGCAATTACCTTTCTCGAAATGGCACCGCAAAATGTTTTTTTCTTAACATCCAGGCTGGAATGAGCGACCTTGCTTCAAGCAATGCTTATGTGCCTCGTAGCTATTTTATGTATGCCTTGAATATGCTCACAGGGCAATAACTTCGTCGAGTGTAATTATCATGATTGCGACTGTACTAAGGAAACCCCAGATGCACATACAACAAGATACTTTTATTCCCATCTTTGTCTGCTTTCTTGCCTGCACGACCAAATGTAATGGTGTTTTCAAAACCGTCAGGGCTCTTGCAGACGACAAGCTACAAGTCGCTGATCATATCCAGTCGTCTGGCTGTTGTTGATAAGAAAATAATTATTTCAAATAATGTATCATTGCTCTAGTTAAAATGGTTGGCATATTCTTCCATGTACTCTTCGCTCCTCTTAGCGCTTATAAATTCTGTTTGGCGCCTTTTCTTCTCGCCCAAGCAAAGTGTACGTTCCTTTGAAAGGAGTTCAGGCTATTAACGGATACAATTTCTTATCGTACTGTGTTGTGATTCTTTGTTATGATCACTCGACAAGCAGCTGCAAGATGAGCAATTTTTTGACTGGGAGATCAACTTATAATCGTGTAAAACATGTCACTATTTTCCTGAGCACACCGGCTCTTCGTTTTTTTTTTTGAACAGTTTTCAGAGAAATACTGCTTCAAAATTTAAATAGAAAGTGTTTTCCTGCATTAGTCTCCTAAGCGATTGCGTGTTCGAAACCCCGTCGTCAGGCTTTTCGAAAGTATCAGAGAGTTGCGCCTTTAGAAATTACTTTTCACCGCATAAGCGGAACTTCCGCTCTAGCTTTTGAAAGGGTGAAATGGTTTTTACATTTATGAAGCAAGCCAAGAATACGAAGAAGAGCGCATGCCATTAAGTAGACATCCTTGCTAAGAATGCACATAAAATGTTAATCGGGGCCAGGGAATTGTTGCGGTGATTAAAGCATGCTTAGGGGGCCTAATTGGCAGTGGCCTTTGTAACCATATGGAAATTTGTTTCGGCCATACTAGCGGCAAAGAAACAAAATAAAAAAATTGGGGCTTGTTTGTGCATGTCTTTTTGCACGGCTATTGTCCCGCACCGGATGTTCTTAACGGCAATTAGTCCCGTTAGTGTCTCGACAACCTATGTATGGGGAAGACCGGTAATCAGTGGGAGCTATTCAAACTGAGAAGCTGGAGAGACAGCCCTGCATTGCGCTCTTTTTCTTTCGTACAGTACACCCTAAGGCAACCTCTCCAGCTAAAAAGAAAGTAGAAATGAGGAGCCTTTTTACTTCGAAATCAGCCCAATTTAGAAACCAAAACTAGATAAAATTATACTCGAATGGCCGTAAGCCTACACACCTTTTTTTTTTAGAAAAACTACTCAAAGGACAAAGCTAGGCCAGAACCATTAAAAAAGAACAAAAAATACTCACAATGACAGCAAGCCTTACTATGAATAAGCAGAGTGAATAGAAATAGATGTAAATTTTAGGATAGAAATTGATGGAAAAGGAAAAATTGCGTGAGTCGTCTGAAAGTAGTCGGCAGGCTCCTTGCACTTGATGTTCATGCCAAGAGAATCAAAGAGAGATAGTACGGCGCGCTCCCTTGTAATATACCTGCAGATGCACATTGTGGCAGAAGGAAACATCTGTGTGCTTGAGCGGAGGTTGACCTTCCAGTACAGTCATCTGCTGCTGTTCCTCGCTTTGCTATGATTACTTTTCCTGCCTGATATCACCTTCGAAAGCCTCCATTCCTGCTTTTGTGTTCTGTAAATCAATCAATAGTCGAGCTTTCTCTGTTCGTTCAGAAAAAGTGATCTATACCAATCTGTACCTTTGAACATGGCATGCTCCCCTCTTTAAATTCGTGATTTTCAAACTGCGGGGTTCACCCTTATTTTATTCGTTTCTAAGCACGCCTAAAAATCAGGAAGCGAGCCCCTTTGAAAAAAAATGAAAGCCGTATAAATCTTGACCCCTGGTTGACCGGTAAGCAATTATTCGGTCATCAGCTCAAGAGAAAGTTCTTTTCATCAGTTACGCTACCCTTCTCTACTCAGTGGGAGCCTTTGCGCCAATGAATTATTTGCTTTGATTTTTCTCTAGAAAAAGTAAAAACAGGAATTTGTGGAAACAAGAGAAAGTTGATGTTTCTCTCATTGATTGCCCCTTGAGCGCACTCAATCGCCCCGTGATATATATCCAGTGTGTATCATGAGCCAGTGTTTAATGCGAAGTTTGCTGCTAGTGCAATGAAACCGCGTCACGATATGCGACTCCGATTCACTGCGTCGACACAACCCGTCACTCCTCCCACTGCCGTCCCATCTGGTCTACATGATACGCGCATTCGAATGCCAAGTATACAGCTGTATCTTGCCGGCAGTCACCTGCGGGGCAGGAAGGTGGAGAATAACGAAAAAGGTTCAACTTAACTTGAGGACAATGCAGCGAGCTATGGAAAAGGAAAATGATAGACGGGACCTTAAGAGTCAGGAAGATGGCAGAGTGGGTCAGAGAACAAATGCAGGTTAATGACATCTTAGTCGAAATCAAGAGGAAGAAATGGGTGTGTTAAGGGCATGTAATGCGAAGGCAAGATAACCGGTGCTGCTTAAAAGTAACAGGAGGGATTCGAAGAGAAGGCTAGCATTACAAGGGTGGCAGAAAGTTAGGTGGGCAGATGGGGTTAAGAAGTTGGCGGAAATAGGGCGACCGCAGCCGTTACAGGACAGGGTGGAGAGATATGGGACCTTCGTTCGCCCTGCAGTGGTTTGGTCAGGCTGATGATGATGAGGCGAAATGCCAGAGAGCCATGTAGTGTACGACGTCAGTGCACGTTAAAGAACCCCAGGTGATAGAAATTATCCAGAATCCTCCTTTACTGCGTCCCGCAGAGCTTGAGTCGCTTCGGGACGTCAACTTGTAAGTCACTATTCATAAACCGTATATGTGCACCGCCTTAAAAGCAATTATCAGAAGTTCCTTTAATTTGTTTCCGCTGCAATGCAATCTTTTGGTGTAACCTACTCTACGCGACGCTGTGCAAAACATTTGGTGTGAAAAATGGGCAAATAGAGCACTTTCCACGTGGAGGATGAGGAGTCGCAATCACAGTAGGCGCTGTCATGCGTAAGCTATTTCTGGCCTTCAAGCTTCCTTTGTTTTCTCGGCAGGACTCTTTCCACGTCGTATTGAGCCAACAAGTGGCCTCGGGCCCGCACTCTGTCTTCTCATGCAGTTACCGTCTGCCAACCACGACGGGGCCTCACCAAGTTCTTAAGCCTGCGGCCTTTGTATGCCTTCCTGCCAGCGTGCTCTTGGCGCTCTATACGATCGCCTGCACTGCAGGCCAGCACTCGGCACTGCCGCAATAGATATTAAATAGTAGTCTGCTGCAATGAAGCTGTCTGTCACTCGATACGCTGACCACACTAGGGTTGTGTGTTCTGCACATATCGCTAGAGACTTCGGGTGATGCCCCAGTTCTGCGTACGCGTCTATTTATTTCCCCGCTGATCCTCGTGTATTTCTCTGACACCCAGGACTGCCGTAACCTCTGCAGGCAAGGACTCACAAGTCATTGTACGCAACGCTAAGACTAGTATGAAGAAGCGTCTTCTGCGAACACTCTGCAAGCACAACTGGTGACTTTTGTCATGAGCTATGTGCATACCAGCAATGTAAAATACGATTCAAAATAGCGACGGATCTTTGTTGAACAATTCTCTGCTTTATGATTGTTCTGGGGACAGGTTGATGCGTTTTGCTTACCCTCAAAGGACGCTTATACATTTTGGCATATGAGAAAGCGGTCTTGCCAGCTCTTTGCACCAGAAGCCACCTGATTCTCATAACTGTACTTTGCAATAGTTACTAATATTTTTAATTACGCGCTGCTTCTACATTTCACTTTATGTTTCCGGATCTTTTTTCTCCTCCCTTACCCTCCGTTTTGTTGTTTCGACTACAGAAAAATTGAATTCGAATGTGTACGGCCCTGTCGACTGACTCCAACTGAGCCAAAATCACTGCCGCCTACAAACAGAGGACCGTTTAAGTCGATTTGAAAGGTGAGATTGAAAGCAAGGGCACGTACTGTTACAACCGCGTACGAATATTATACTAAGAGGAATAAAATGTTTTTTTCTTTGGGACGATTCAACAATATCATTAAAAGTGGCAGTGAAGTATACTGGGGCTAAGGAACCAACAATTCTCATCTTTCTTCAATCCTGCTGTAAATATGAAGTGCTGCGAAGCATTTAATTACAGTATCTCATCCCTTAGGATACTTAAGACGTAATTTCAGTAAAGCTCCTACTTCACTAAAGTTCTTCTTTATAAACCCCTTATCCGACCCAAACGCGAATATGCTGCCTCCATCTGGGATTGTAATCACAACACTTTATCTCATGCTGTTGAAATGGTGCAGAATAATGCTATTCGATTTGTACTTCCTAACTATAACCGAACAGCCAGCATAACGTTAATGAGGTCTAATGTCGGTTTGCCGTGTCTGTCTTTGCGCAGTAAAATTTTTCGCATTTGCTTGTTTCATAAAAGTTTCTACCATGAGTCTCTATATAGTGAATTCATTATGTCGCCTAGCTACCGCTCCTCACGAATCGACCATCGCAACAAGGTTGCTCTTCCTAATTGCCGCACTAACACCTTTTATTATTCATTCTTGCCAAATACATCTAAAGACTGGAACCACCTTCCCGCTGAGATCGCATCCATATCAGACTACACTCTTTTCAGGCAATCATTGTTGAATCATTTTTGTGATGTCACCTAAGAGTTTATTAACGCCTTTTTTTCCTTTCTGCCGTTTTTTTTGTTATTGTTATTCATGTCTTGTGTTGCTTTTCGATTTTACTTTTCTAGTGCAATTATGTTCGTTTTCTCACTTTTTTAGCCTTTCACGCTGTATGATTTATTTTGTATTTTGTACTATATACCTGCCGCTTTCATGTTCTGTAGTTTCTTTTTGTAACCCACTCCCCTCTACAATGCTTCGGCGAATGAGGGTATGCGAAATAAATAAATAAATAAAGTATTCAGTTTGTATTGACTGCTACTGTAAAACACTGAATACAGCTGATATAGCATTCCCCACAACAAACTTGACTGGTTTAAGAAAAAAAAAGACTAACAGCGTAGTATGCTGTCGTCTCCATATTACGCCTTAAGCCTGCACGCACACAGACGCACTCCACATCTTTGTCTAGTGCAAGGCAGAATGTGTGCATAGAATGTTAAGATGTGCGGGGATTTGTTTACCTCTGATAGCTCTTCATATTTGTCATCTTCCGACGCGGGCAGCTTCCCTTGCTCCCGCTAAAAGCCTGCATCGCGGCGAAATTCGGAATTTTTTATATATAAGAATCCTGTCATACGGGAGTTCTCGTTTATAGTTAATGGCGTTTAACGTCCCAAAGTGACTCAGGATATGAGGGACGCCGTAATGAAGAGCTCCGAATAATTTAGACCGCCTGGGATTCTTTCACATGCGCTGACATCGCGCACTACACAGACCTCTAGCATTTGGCCTCCATTGAAATGCAACCAAAAGGGCCGGGACCGAACCCACGTCTTTCGGGTCAGCAGCCGATCGAGTGCTATATCCAATGAGCCACCGCGGCATCCTGGTACGGGTGCTCTGTCATGTTCAGTGAATACCCAGAGTTACTCATTCGGATGCATCAGATTTGCAGCCAGGTAAACATGCACGTACGTATCGGAGTAGCTCAATTACTAATCCAGTAGAAATGTGTTGATAGTGTTCAATTGCCTCACAATATTCGGTATTGATTCTTACCTCGAACCCGTATTTTGAGAAGCTTACTAACTTCACACGGTAGCTTGAGAGTTTAGAGAAAGATTTTTGGGACGCGACGAATTAAGTGCACTAATAACACTGCTTTGTTTTCCAGCCACACGATACGCTTAAATTCATCGCTTTAAGAAAACCAAAATTTTGAACGCAGACAGCTTTAGTAACACAACATTGTATGCAGGCGATTAAAAGGTTTTTGAAATATTCGAAATACATGTTGTTTTATTACTCCTGCTAGCTATTCTACTGCCAACCCACTCTTCCTGTAGTTAGGTTTGCCTTCCTTTTTCGAACAACAGGAGAAGGCCGGATATGGAAGGTGCGTGAGGAAAAACAACCTGGTCTTACGTGCTTCGAATTCTCAATAGTGAACTTTCACGGTTTTGAAAGAGCCAAGGAAGAGAACTGCTTCTGGTGAACAGTTAGCAAATTACTGGTGTAACCACTCCCATAGCAAGCCAGCCAATAGTTATTCTATGCAAGGTATTGAGTGAAGGAAAACCGAGAAAAGAAAATAATAAAACAGAAGAAAGGCGGGGATCCTAAACGCAATATTAGCTGGCTTGTAAAACTAAAGTGAATTAGGCGAAATCTCCTGGATGGAGTGCTGACCCTCTTACCAATAAAAATGGAACGTCGAGAGTGCAGTGCTCGTGGGAAAAGAGAATTGACGTTATAGTCTTTCTTCGTATTCTGTAGGAAAAACACGCTCCAAGCGCAGATAGGGGAGAGCACACGCAGGAAATAGAGGTTTTACTGAATTGTGGGCTAAGTGCCAAATTGGCATAATTCGCAAAGAAAGAAAGAAAGCACGGTGGACCAAGGGCAGAAGCTTTTTCACTGGGTGCCTGTTTTTTCCTGAACTATCCAGTTTCCACAGTCTACGTTGCAAGCAACTTTCTTTGATCAGCAGTGACTGCTAGGCGTCTCATGATAGGCAAGTTTTGCCCTACAGGACGATCACCACCTTACGGCCTACGCTTGTGCCCTGCCATATTGAGGGCTGCTTTCTTGTCTCGATCTCGAAGCTATATGAGAAAATGAGAGAGAACATGAAGAGCTGAAGAATCTTCACGCAAATATAAACGAAGAATGCTTTCCCAGGGAACTGACATTTTGTGGGCGTCACCAGCACAAGAAAATCGTGCAGTGCTGGCATGTGACAGGAAACCAGGAGATTGATTAATTCTCCACCGAGCAGCACCACATTTGTTTCGCTTCTAATTTCCTCATAATGTGAGCAAATCTGCGCATGCGGAATGTACCCCCGCTCTCTGGAAATTCCGTTCTCATGCGGGCGTAGTGAACAATGCATCTGAGAAGAGAGTGGCTGCCCTTTATCCTTACTTTGACGCCATCAGTTCGAATGTACTACCGGCAGACAATTTGCAGAGAAAGTGTATACCATCAAAGTCTGTGCGTGGAGGGGCCTCGCTGAAGAATAAAAGGTGCGTTTGTCCAGATGACGCCTGTTAATGGTGAGGTGCTTCCTTTGCGGAGAATTCCGGAAAAACGTAAAAGATATACGAGGAAGTACCGCGAACTCTATAGCCGTCCACATCAACCTCCGATGTTTACACAACGGCTGAAGTTCTGAGCCCGGAGGAGGTCGGTGTGGTGGGCCTAACTTTTGAAGACACAGAAAACCGTCTTTCCGTTGCCCTTTTATCCGGCTTTAAATGAGAGGGGGCGGAAGGTGTCTCCTTTTCATGCTTTGTTCGCGTTCATCCCAGTAATAGAGACAGCTTTTACCAGTTGAAGGTGAAAACAGCAAGGTCCTGATATGGCCACTCAAGCTCCTTGTTATGTTTGTGTCATTTTTCCTGGACAGGCTTAAATGTCACGCATCCACGCATCAGGACCAGTCAAGACTTTTCAAAAAGTGTGGTGGCTAATTAGAAGGAAAGCGATTCTGCCAGGTGTAAAGAGAAGAATGTGTGCTATGCCACCGTAACTTTTATGTTCATTTTTTTCAACTTCAGCTTTCGCGTCTTTGTTCCTTTTCTGTGTGAGCAAGCTTATTCGAAATTAACTTCAATGGTTATTTATGCGCGCAGCCTCAGTTTTCCAGACTAAAGTATATTTGACTGTTTATCTCTGGAATTCTTGATCGTTTCAAAGGAAAATTTAAATCGTTTAGATAGGTTCCGACCGAACACTAAATATTAAATCCTCACATTAGAATTCACCAGTTAAAAGTGCGAACTACGATGCTGTTTCGTTTGTAGAGAGGTGCTATCCTGAGCTTACATATTTTGAACTTCCTTATGACATAGGACTGCAAGATAGCAATAAACAGAAGCAAAAAAAAGCTAATTTCACATTGCGATCATATTAAATTCTTTCAGATTTTCTGCGCAGCTTTTCGCCGCATTTATTCTTTCTCATCCCTCGTAAAGTCGTAAGTCTTCAGCAACAGCCATTCTTTGTGGCTAAGTAAGGAGATGGGTAAATCTTACGAAGTTTGCTTAATACCGTTATGAATGACAGGCTGCAATTTACTTTTCACATGGTATGGAAGTATGAATGAAATAAAAGCAGAAGTGCTCGTTTGGACAGGTGCCCTAGATGTTTGTGTATTGACTAATGACACAGCTTTCGGAGCGTGGTTTGTGGGACGAAAAAGAAGGACTTGAGAAAGCGCGCATATTTGCAGATATAGAAGTTTGTTTTACGAAAACGGCGCAAGTGCCAGACGCCGAAGTTTGAATCACAGAAAACTTCCCCGAACACTGAGCAGAGTTTCTTTGCGCTTAGAGAAGAGTGACAAGAGGACGCTACTGATGTTTTCTTTTTGAGTGTCCTGTGAAACACTTCATAACCGCATTTTCTTCTCACATATTTGCTGAGGGGTTGCTCATGTTTTGCTTGGTAAGCGCGGAAGTGTTCTCCACTAAGGGGATGTGAACGCTATCTAATCTGCTCCCTAGGTCCAGACCTTCGAAGGATGATTGCACCTTTTCAAGGTCTCTAGGGGACAATCACCAGCCTCTGCAACTTTGCGTCAATGGCCAAGCATTTCTCTTAACATAGCTACGTACAAGGAACAAAAAGAGAGCATGCATAAGGCATGCGGTATCTACTTTCGAAATCCATAGCTGCCTTCTTTCCACTTCACAAAAACAGAGCATGCATAAGGCATACGGTATCTCCGTTCGAAATCCATAACTGCCTTCTTTCCAATTCATTCATTCATTCATTCATTCCTGCGCGGCACTACTGTTAGCAGGGCCACAGCAATTGCCCGTTAGCTTGATACGGCAGGAGCGTCACAAACAGTGAACTGGATACAGTCGTCAACATTACGGGAGAGAAAAACTTTTTGAACAAAGCCCGAAAACGTTCTGCTTATTTGTCAACGAAGTTTGAGAATAGTTTTTAGATATTCTACGCCAAGCAAAATCTAGTTAGAAAACAGAAAAGAAGTGTTTCTCTCACCGATAATTGCAGAGTAATCAATAAATAATGCGCAAACGTAATTCGTTCTCTCATTGCTCACGACTGTACTGTTTGCATCGTCGTCGTTTGCATGCATGATGGTACCGCTGTATGCAGGTCGCTGAAACCAACCTTCAGTGGTACAGGGGAGCAGTGATCCACTGCGGGTGATTAACACCCTGATGCACTGTAGATTAAGTAGCGTGGCAAATCGTTCGCCTGGTGTTTCAAATGAGAGTATATAGCTCGCTTCCTGCCCGCCACAGCAAGCATTACAAGGCGGATATCTACTACTATCCACAAGAAGATATCCCTTTCAGGATAGATATCCGCTAGAGGATATCCCAATAAATGTAGAAAAAAAGCAGACCTGAAAACGATGCACCTTCCAAGTTGGTCACCTCAAAAAATTCATTCATCTGTCTTCAAGGCAAATAACCTGCCGAGTATGTGATGGTGCTGCAGAAATGTTTATTGCTGGCACCGCCACTTATTGGAATGTAGTGAGGACACCTCAGATATAGGCTACCAGGACAAAGACGCCGGGAAGGGGGATTTTCCTTGCTAAAAGAAAATCTCTGAAAGGCCGACTTACCGCTGCTGCGTCGCTCCGAAAAAGATGTCCTGGCAGACTTCTTAAACACCACCACGCCGAAGACATCAGAGAGTCCAACCCGCCTTTCACCCTATCGTCATCACTCAAGCCACGCCAGTCATATTTGTCTCACTCCAACGTCACTCATGACGGCGATAGGCCTGTTGGCGCTCTGGAGAAAGACAACTGTTGCTAGTTAGAGAGTCGCCTCGTTCTCTAGTTTAGAGCATAAGAGATTTGGAAACTTCACCTGCCTTGTGATGGTTAGTGTTGTCCGGGAGCGGTATGGCAGGTCTCGCGAAGAATTTGGGCATAAAGCACCACCTTTGTAAAAAGAAAATCGGCCTTGTCGATGGAACGGAGAACCAGATATATTTTTGCGTACAGAAATGGATGGCTTGGCGCATAATATTGTTACAAAGACGAAGAAGAGGGCAGTGGAGCGGGACGGAGCGCTCGCGCTAGGCATGCAGTCATTAAATTATATTATCATCTGTCATCATGTCGTCATTTTCGTAGGCTTGCCACCTCGTAACATTTGGTGAGAGGTACGGGGGTACCTTTATCGCCATCCTGGTCCCGGAGCTTCGGTGTCCTGCGCCTGCCGTGGTCGTCGGCCGTGAGTACCTGGTCCGCCCCGCCCGGCCGTGCCCCAGGCCGCCCGACCTGAACCGCCCTCGCCGCTCACCGCTCACCCCAGCCCCGTCCCCCATCCGGACCACAAGACACGACAAACCGACGACGTTTCCGCGACCAGAATGACCCGACCGACCCAAGACCCTGCCCACACCTGAGGACACCGCCCCCCTGTCCTTGCCGTTCGGTGCGTCCAAGGACCTCGGCCGTCAGCTCCTGGCAACCTACGGCCCGGATGCTTCGTGAACCGGGACCCATTCGCCTTTCTTCTCAACCACCGTGGCGGCCAGCACTTCTCCACCTTGCCATTTCTGTTCTGCCCTTCAAATCCATCCCCGTATCGCGCGTCCCTTCGTCGATGTCTTGTTCTGTTTCGATCGGGACGATCGCTCGCTGGCACCGGGTAATGTGTCGAAGACGAAGCTGGAAGTGGCGCGGTACGGAGCGCGAGCGCTAGGCCAGTGGCCATTAAATCATCTCTTGTCCTTCGTTCGTCACGCCTCATTCTTCGGCTGGCGGCCACGTAACAATATTATCTGTCATCATGTCGTCCTTTTCGTAGGCTTGCCAGCTCGTAACAATATGGAGCGACGCTTCCTAAAGAGAGACTGTGGACTTTGCTGTAAAGGTCGATTTTGGAGAAAAATGTGGAAGTCACTTTCTGAATTTCATGCGAACAGCTCACAAGAATACTCGGTCTGGTCAGGCATGTAAAGTGATCGATACAGACGGTCCACCCGCTCTGATGGCTGGTACTTCGCATCTTAGAAGTAAACACAAGGCGGCGGCAGCGATTAGGACCATTAGCTTCTCTGCAGTGGAGTGTAGACCGTTCCCCCTTTACTAATTTCGCTCCAGAGTGTATTTAGGTCATTGAGATCAAGCTGTTATTATCAAGCGGGACAGAATACGCCCGCTGTATAGAGTGTTTATGCGAACATAGCGCTGCTTTTTAAATATCGCTTTTGTGATGCATAAAAAAACAGTCTTTCCGGAGCAAGCGCAATTATGAGGAGCATCTGAAGCCAGGTCACTTAGTGTAAAGACGATATCTGGTGAACTCATTAAAATTTTACTTTTACAGTTGGGTTAATTGTTATAATTAGAGCTTTGCAGTTGTGTGTTAGTCAGAACGACATCTGCGTCTGGAATTTAAAAATGGAAATGCGCTCGTCCGGTGCTCCAAAATGAATTATGGCCCACTCGGTGCACCAAATCGATGTCGCGTGACCGCTCAGCGTACGTAGCAACACCTACCTTGGAACATCACTTGGTGGAGCGGAGTCACATAACCCTACAGAGGGATAGAAACCGAGGGGAGGGGGCCGGAGTAGTGAGCAGCGCAATCCGCGGGAAACAAGCGCTCCGTGGAACAGAGAACTTTCAGTGACAAGTGCGCCGCAGAGTGACGTTTGCTTGTGGGTGCGCGTGAGTGCGCTTAGCGGCCACACAGGTTGAATTCGGAGAGCCGGCTGAACGTGGTACTGCAAGGACGACCCGCGTAAAGTTCTTGACACGGTGAACAATGATATGGCTGTTACTATCAAATCTGTAATTACAAGTAATACTACGTCTCCGATTGCAACCTTGCACTTTAATCGTCAGAGTGTTGGTGAATTAAATCTGTTTTCCAACTTACCAATTAACGCATTCAACTGATTTCGGACGGCCGCCGTCGCTAGTAGTACAAACCTTTTATCACCTTTTCCGCTTCCTGCCTGTTCATGTAGAGTGAGCGTGTTATAAATGCGCTTTAAGTTTTTATTGTCCTGTACACAGCAGTATTGTCTTGTGCTGATGTGATGCTTAAGCCCTTTGCATGGTGCTTTTTTTTTCTCACTGCCTCCTGAAATTTGAAAGTGCGCGAGTTATGTAAACGCCAAAAAGATAGAAGGGCCGTCGCTTGTAATTACTTGCGGTAGAAAGGTAGGAATTTCACCCAGCGGTACCTGCTTTAATTCCCTCGCTTCCGTTATTTTTTCATATGATGGGAATAGATCATATAACACGGGCTTAATTGATAACAGCTTCGCAGCTGACTGCAGTTCCTTGCCCGTCACGAATCCACTCCTCTGCCCCTTTTCCTTTCATCGTAGCGGATACCTGGTATGGGTGTAGCTTTCGCGTCCGTCCTCGTCTGTGACACTTACGAGGACTCCAGCCCCTCCACCAAGATAAAACTTACTTTATTGGTAGGAGAAGCTTGAGTACGGAGGTCGGCTAGAGCAGGTAAGCCAACGACCGGGCACAATCAGTTGCAGCTTTTTGTTTCGCGCCTCACGTCGGCTCTGGTGATCATTTTCCTTTTTACACATTATAATTCGCTCTGTAACTGTACTGGATTTTCCTTCTGCCTCCTCTTCCGGTACATTTATCCATCTCACAAATAGGGAGATAACAAACCGGCCTACGCACCCTTAATCTCCCTTTCATCCCTTTCTTCTGTCTCTCCGGCAGATATATATCAATAAGAAAATCAATACCAAGCTTGCCTGTTACTCTTACAAATGTATAGCTGTCAAAAACTTCCTTTTTGTCCGGGGAAAGGGGCCACGGGATACTATTGGGGACGTGCTATATACAAGCTAATGAAACCTTTTGTCCCGCGTACTTACCTTTCAGTCTTACACAACTCAAACCGAGCGCTCCAAACAAGCTACCATTTCGCACGGATCATGACATCACGAAGACTAGCTGGGTGACAGACGCGCTCTTAAGAACAGCGGGTAGGAGGCAACTGTTCTAGGTGAGCTTCCAGGTCAGCCACGGCCGCCGATGGGGAGAAGGGCGGCTAGGGGTAATAGTGTTCATTTTTCTCTAACTTCTCTCGTGCTATTCGCTCGCTAGAACAGTGCTCATTCCTTTGGCCACTGCAGCTGTCACCTCCACTCGGCCGAGTAACAGGTCACTATGTACTCTATCGCCAACCTGGCGTCTTCCTGTTTCTGCAGCAACTTCGGTTGGATATTGTAATTGTGAACGCGCCCTTTTATTTATTTACTTGTTCTACGTAACTAGAGTCCCTATTTTTGTGGTTCTTTCTGAAAAGGTTTCATGTTGTTCCTGGGCCTTTATAATTCTTCCTTTCCTTCGATTAGATAAGGAACGTTGTTCGTAAGGCAGTAATAATCCCTTACCTCGTCGCAGCCTTTGCAGTAATCCCAGTGTCACAGACGATTTTATGAGCTGTCACGCTATAATCAAGTGCTTACACGGGGTTGCGAACACATAGCGATGTATTGTGCTCTTTGTCCCTGATTCTTGCAAGCGCGGTCGAAGTCTTTCTGAACTGTGTTTTACTATTTTTAGCGGGCTAGTTCTCCTGTTCGACTCCTAGGTGTGCTGTTTCTGAAACTCTTTTTTTTGTGTGTCGCAGTTCTTGCTATTTTCTTTGGTGTCCTGATCGAATCTTCTCGGATACTTCCAGAAGGCATTTCCACTATTCGCCTTGAATACCTTATTGTTTTATGTGCGCGTTCATAACTGGCGCCTGACGATGATAGTAAACCGCCAACTGGAAAGGTAAGGCACACAAAAATCCAAGGCCTTTTATATAAGAAAATTTTTAAACATTTGCAGATTTTTATTTTAGAAACAGTGAAAAATAAATGAGAGATCCCAGCGTTTGTGGATTGCAGAAAAAAGCGGATATTATGGAGGTGACAAAGTTTAATTATGAAGCGAGTAAATAATCGAAATAAACTAATTAACTTTTCAATTTTTACTTCTGAGGTTAAGACAACATTTAAAAATGTAGGTGGTCAACGTTTAGGGTGTGAATAGTTTTTAATGTCCTTGGTCGGCTATGCGATTCAAAAGATGACCCGTCAATAATAGGCACTTGAGAGCTCATTGAGCTCGCGTTCCCGCATTGCCCATTATAAAATGGTCTCGCTCACAATTCTATTATAGCGCATACAAGCGTCGACGTATTTTACAATTTAGAAGCTGTCAGCCTGATTTCAGCGACGATACCAATGAAGGAAAGCCAACTCAGTGAGCTTTTCAGTGCGTAATTTTAACGTTTAATGTTTCAAACGGCCTGGCCGGTAAAGAGAGTTTTAAAACAGCGCTCTCCTTCGATGTTGCTGGCCTTCAATTTCGCAATATAATCACGCCCTCTAAAATCAGAACTTATAAAGTTGATCTGTGAATTTTAGTTAACTGATTAATTATTAACTGCGTGCGTGCGCATGCGTCGAGTTTTATAGGCTGTTAAAATGTACGCTGCGTAAATGAAGGAATGCAGGGCAGTTTACGAGTTGGTAAAAGCTGTTACACGAAGCAACACTCGCGCACAGTGAGCACAGTGAGACTTTAGGCAAGCCCAACCGCAAAACCTCCGTAAGTCGGTTAGAGAGAAAGTTTATGTTGGTTATATATAAAGCCATTTCGAATCCACCGGCTGTTATGCACTTGTACATACGTGTTTGTTCCTAAATTAGAAAAAACAATTTCTAACTTAATGCACTTAATCGCAATTGCTCTTTTTGAAGCTGGGGAAATTCCCAAAGCTGCAGTACAGACAGTCCGTTGATACCAACCTAACTATAATGCGTACTGTTGCAAATGGAGATAGCTGAGCAGCATGAGAAATTAGAAAATAGGCATGCACTTGATATCATAAAGCCTAACGCTAGACGTGGCTACCATGAAGTATGTAGCATGTTAAACGTAACTACGTTTTTTTTTTAGTTTAACAACATTTCCATTTTAATAATTCATCAATGGCGCTCAAACAATTTTTTAATAGAAGTTGGTGGTCCTTAAATTTCATTTCCATGTGAGTGATGCAGTCATCCGCGTATAGCTCTATTCTAAACAAAAGATTTCAAAAATGTTATAGACGCTTAACTAAGTCGCCCATGCAGCTTGAAACCTTTTCTGGCGGCCTCCTGCCTTTGCGCCGGGCGATACACAGAGGTTCTTGAAAGTTATCTACCTTCCGATTGGCGAGAGCATTGGAAAAGGCTTTAAAGAACAGAGAAATCAATGGCTGTGCTTCCAAGAAAAACAAACTTTTTTGGTACCGACCTCTGCTGGGCAATATTGTCGGAAATCGCTCAATAAGTTACGCATTCATATTCGGCCCTCCCAGAATGTCGGGATAGTTTTCTAGTGTTCATTGCCCTTTTTTGGTATTTGTTCAAGAATGCCGTGCCATACGTGATTTAGCAATGTGCTACACGGCCGTCGTATTTTTTTTTCTTAGATTCTCTGCGTAGCATATAAAACCCATCGTGTTTGAATGGTATAAAAATTAGCTGCGCAAGATTATTGTTGTTCTGCGCGTTTTGCGTTTATCATCTAGGAAGAATAAATTGTGCTCTGCTGATATACAAGTACGTCATATATTCTGCGCATCAGGTGCAAAGCTGTCGCATATTAATCACCAGTTGTAGAACACCATTCTCTATTTTAAGTACAAAGGAATGCTTCCGTAGAGATTCAGTGTCCGCGTGTGCTAAAACGATGCTGAGGTAATTCAGGGAATGTGGACGCCATTTAAAAAAAAAAATCAAACAGAGCCTGTACATCAATATATTCGGTGCTATTTCTAATGATCAAATTTTTGAACGCCTTGAATGTACAGCACCGGAGAGGTACTCTTCTCTGGTTTTTCAGTTTCAGAACCTCCTTAAAGGTTCTTAAAGGCACTTATATGTTACAGAACTGAATGCGGATGACAAGTCCTCTCGTTACTGTATATCGAGCGAAAAAATACGGTACATTTTTAAATTAGTTTGTTTAGAGCCGTGACATTGCCTACAGAACGAAATGCTTTTCCACTCATGTTTGACTCGAATGAAGTTGGCAGAGGTATTGTTTACAGTTTTTGGGCACACCATTTATGCTGAAATAGGGCGATGTTCAAAAAAGAAGAAGCAGCTGGTTGTCTTGATTTCAGGATAGGAAACAAAGCACTATGATGGCATTTATTGGTTGTCGGACCTGTTCTCAGGAAGTTTACATGAAAAAAAACGACCAAGGGGTTCATCACAGAGTTGGTGGAGAGGAAATTTATGTCTGCAAAGTTTCCCATTATCACACAACGAGGCAAGGTGTCGCTGGGATCGACACAGCAGAGCATTACCATGAATACCTTCAAAGAAGTGGGACTAAAGAGCCTCGATGCATGGGTCCTGGTCTCTGCTTAGTCATGCTGCATAGCACTGGATGCAGATGTGGTCAGGGCCGTCATTACAAGGATAATGAGCCGTTTGCCCTGTTATCCGGAAGTATTAAGCCAAAGCTTTGATGGTATTGCGATTTGCGCGCTCGGGGCTCGATAACTGTTCTCGGCAGGCTAATGAGCGGGAAGGAATGCGGTAAAGAAGTATGCAGCATTATAGCAATGCCGGAAGCGTGAGGCAGCTAGGCGCAGACTAAGAGCGCGCACGAGTGGGAGTACCTGGCTCAGCGTTGAACATAATGAAAGGAAAGATACGTTCCGTTTGGAGCCATAGAGGCACTACAGGACGCCTCTTGGTGTAAGCTAGTTATGGCAAGGCTATATTTCTTTGGAATGTGTTTTCCCTGAGGCAAGTTTTCACCTAAAGCTTCACACATCGATTAGCATTCATACATTACGTCCGTTCTTTCCGCATTATAAACAAGCACTTGGTGAGGCGTTACGTGCAATATTTTCTTATTTCTATTTGGTTTTATCCAAAATTTATGGCCCTTTTAATGACGCGACTATTTATGCAGACTCACGGTGGCGGGATGCTTTGTTGAGGATTTTTTTCTTTCGCTTGATGCTCCACATAATGGGGAGAGTAGAGGGCAATTAGAATGCATTCCCGAAAATGCTTTTTCTGTATCTCTAGACTTTTTCATATAGTATTGCGTGAGTGTACATTAAGAAAACCAAAAAGTAAAATGCGCTTTATACTTTTCCCAGTAATGAATGTAATGAATGTAATCAATGTAGCTATGGCAGCCATGTAATTATTTTTTTTTCGTCTCAGCAACACATATTGCTTACGAGCTTTCAGAATTTTTTACGGCGACATACGCTGTAGCGGGAGGCACGTCAGTTGGCGTGCGTGCTTCCAGTGAATATCGGCGCAGAAGTTTTGGGGTTTAAGGATACTCTTGAGGAAGCTTTGAGGAAGACCATGAGAATCAATCGCGCCATTATTCCTTGCTTTTATATTCAAGATGGCTATTTACTGGCAGCCTGAGATATATTAGGAAACGGTGGTCATTTATCTCTGTTAAGATCCGATGTGTAGAATGGCAGCTGAAAAAATGGCCTCCATATCTACTCTTGCGCGCAAGCCGTGATGGGGGCTTCTATAGTCTCTACGGCGACTCCTAAAAGGCGCCTTTCTCACGCGTTTGTCGGCTAACCGCATATATGCCCAGTTCTGGCTGAAGTCATGGGTTGCTATGCAAGTGCTGTCAGGAGGTCAGCTTGCCCCTCTCCACCAACTTTCACTTCTGCCGCTGCTGTTATTCATTATAGGCGTTCACAGGACTGCAGCTTCTTTTCTTTAGTGAAGTGTTCATCAAAAAACACCAGTTGTGAGTACAAAAATAGCAGCGACCAAAGAGAACGCAGTAAATTGGCAAGATAACCTCGCGTTAAGGAAACGTAGATTAATGATGTAATTTACAATCCGTGAATTTGTCTTTAAAAATGTCAAAGCTGCAAGCATTTGGTCCTTTATGATTATTGCATTTAAGAAGGATAGAAATCTTCCGGATCAAAAAAGAATATTTCTTCGTCAGTATATTCAGAAAATTATGTTAAGCTTTGTAGCTCTAGGAGCTGGAAAAATAGGCTCCAATCTTTCTGCAGAGAGAGTAAGTCACAAGAAAAATTAAAACTAATTGCCTGTGTACTAATAAGTAGCTATACTCATTCAGATTTCAGATTGCTTCACGGGTAGTGTTAGTATTCGCTTAATTTTTACTCCTCCATAAGCTTCTGTGACACTCTGCACCTGATCTGTGTCGGTATAACGAGGAAGAGCAGTGGGGCTTGCTGAGAACTCTTAGAATATGATGTGCTCCGTTGAGTTAAAATGAAAACGACTGGCGCTAGTGCATTCTTCATTGCATGCGATGCACCTAATGCCTGACGGTTAGGTTAGCTTGCCAAGCTCAAAAGTGTGGCCAAAACTATAGAATCTATTATTTTTTGATGAAGAAACTCCTGGTTTCGGTGGAGAGAAAAAGCTATTAAACTTCATGTTCCGAGTCGGCTACATCTAAATTTGAACGAGACTGGTGGGTGGTAGATGGGAGAGGATATTGTTCTGCATATGCCGTAACCTGGCTCCTTCTTATAATGCTCATGATTACTACCAGTACTCTTCTTTAGAACCACGTAGCATTGAACGAGAATGGGTGCGGGATAAAACGCGGGATAATGAAGTTCTAGTGGAAAAAGACAGGGGCATCGGCCGGGCATGATAAATCAGCGGAGTGCATGGTTTCCTTGAAACACAAAGCGTAGCAGGGGCCGTCATAGAATTAGCTGGGCGGATGATATTAGGAAGTTTGAAATGAGGAGGCTGCCGCAAGTAGCCCAGTGCAGAACTAATTGAAGCGATCTGGAAGTCACCTGTGTCCTGCAGTGGAATTAGGCTGGCGATGATGGTGAAGATTCATGGATGTACCCTTTATACATTGTCAGTGTTTACCTCATTACCGTTATTCTAATTAGCGGTGGCTAATAAGCGGCTTAAAATTATTAGCGGCAGCTTAATGTTGGGCAGAAGGACGTCGTGCAAATATCGTAGTGGGAGTTTCGACACACACTATCTTGGGCTTCTGGCTCTATTGCGAACTAGCACAGGTGGCTCCCCAGTTGTGTCATGTATGCTTGACTTGCACTGCCGGAGCTATCCTTCCGCACAAGCAAAGATTTGTAACGCGCAGAAAAAGCCGCAGCTTAACCAAGCAGTAAGGGTATTATGTCCCCTGGAAGCAAAAAAGATTTCGTGTCCTGCTTCGAACACCAAAATGGCTGAGAGAGCGGAATTCCTCGCCATTAGCACTAAAATTCTCGCTTTTATTTTTTCTCTTTTCTTTTGCAGTGATGGCATTTCGACATGCATCAGAGGAAAAGCAGAAAATTGCGCTGCCTGGCAGCAACGGCGAAGAAGTTGGTTAATCCTCGCACACGCTTCCGACACACTGTCACCTTGATCCAAAGTCCTTACCTTCTGAGATGGCCTGCGCCCGGGAAATACAAGAAGTTATGGCTTCACGGGTTCGAGGAGTTTACCGACGGAAGCACCCCGGATAATACCTGTGCTCTTTCTGTTTTTCCGTCCAGCACTGCGCCCTTTAAACCTCTCCTACTATCAATTTTCCTCTTACTCTTATTGTCCGCTCCTCAACGGACACATTTCGCTCAATGTTATCCCTCGTATGACAACGCAGGAGCACAGAGGATTGCGTGGGAAGCATGAAAGCAAGATCACGTAAGTGAAAATAAAGAACACCCTGCTATGCATCCCAGCTGCAGCGGACGTTATGGATGGCCGATATAGAAGCGTGATGCATAGCGTCTTGTTGGTGCCTACTGGTAAAGAAGGAGCCTTAAAGCAAAGAATGTGAGTCTGATTCTTTCTATGACAGAAGTCGGCGCTGTCCGCTTAAGGGAACGGTGCCTCATGCGCGGAGGGTAGATCATTTAACAAATGGCTGTTCATGATAGGCCAGCTGCATATTAGAGGCAGAAGCAGACTTCCGCAAGACTTGCAGTACTAACAATTAGCCAGCAGTGCTAACAATTAGCCAGCAGTCTCTTAAATTGATATAACTGATGCAAAAAGAAAAAAAGAAATATATTCTAAGCCCGCGGACGTTCACGTAGGACGTTCTTGTAAAAACAGTTTTTGGGCAAGATGGCGACGGCTCGCGCAAAGTAGCACTAGTTGTAGAAGAGCTCTGTATTTTTCTGGGCATTTCATCTCCTTGATGAGTATGAGTATGAGTATGAGTATGGGTATGAGTTTATTTCAAACAAGCATGTTTACATACATGTTTGAGGTGTATGGGAGTAAAAGCCGCTCAAGAGCAGCTTGACAAAGCTCCCATTACCTTTCTATACTTGGCAGCGCAGGACACAAAACACAGATTACACTAAAAAGATAACAGATAACAAAAATCAGCCAGAAGCAGTGCAGTACAACCAAAATTGTGCAAATACAACAATACAAGACACTATTATATGTTCACTGAATAATGGTACTCATGCAACAGATATACAGGTGCATTAGAAAAAAGTTGTTTTAACCTTTTAAAAGAAAAAGAATAGCTGGTAATATTTTGTTGTGTAACTTTAAATGTATTTAATGTGTATGGCAAAGCATAGTAAAGTGTTTCAAAGCCATAGTTTGTGCGCGGATGCGGAACGTGCCAGTGTTCGCGGCATCGTGTTGTGTAATTTGAGGGATTTTCAATTAAGTTAGCGATGTCTCTAAATAACATATTGTTTTGTTTAACCTGAACTTTATAGGACCTAACAATGCGAAATTCGTACATTTTTCCGATCTCCATGATGTGGTATGTTGAGAAATAGAAGCTAACGTGTGACATAAAAGATACATTCACTATGGCTCTCATCGCAACCTTCTGTAATTTCAGAAGTTTATTTTTACATGCAGACGTTGTGGTTCCCCGCACCAAATTACAGTAGTTAATTTGAGACCCGAATAAAGCATGATATATTGCGAGTGTTGTGTAGTGTAGTCTTCGAAGGCGCTGCGTCGCGAACGGCTAGCGGTACGCCTCGGTTCAGTCCGGAGGCAGCGATCAGTCCCAGCGGCAGCGATCAGCGCACACGCACGAGCATCGGCGCCGTTGTCTTCGTCCTCTTCTTCCTTGAGCCAGCCGCTCAAGGTTCGGAAGCCGAATGCCTGTCTTACACGATCTTTGTTTTAGTTGGTAATGTGCGCTGAAATTTTCTTAATACTCCTACAACGCGAGCTAGCTTAGTGGTTATCAGGTCCACGTGATTGTTCCATAGCATGACTTCGTTGAAATAAACGCCGAGTGTTTTTACAGCACTCACTATTGCTATTGTATTATTACCAAGTGTCAAGTTGAGGTCAGTCGCAAGATACACATTTTTAGCTCTGAATATGACGGCTTTAGATTTTTCTGTGTTGATGAGCAACGCATTTCTTCTGAACCATGCATGCAGTTTCGCCAGTACATCGTTTCCTCTAGGTATTAAATATTCTGCATTTGTTCCTGAAATAAATATGCTTGTGTCATCGGCAAAAATGATGTAATCGATGATGATGAATGGTCATTTCTTTCTGTATAAGTGACCCACAACATTTCCTACAACACTGATTTCACCTCTTTCAACCAGCTGTCTCATGCGGACTGACTGCCCGCATTACTGCTTTTTTTAAAAACTATTTATTATGTCCTGCATTCTTGGAGAAAAAAACCCTGATATTGAAATACCGTGAGCTACTGCTGTAGAAGTATTGAAGGTAATGGTCCATTCTTCCGATGGGCAGAAAAATCTTTCTTTTGACGGTTTTGAATCGCTCACGTCGAGCAGTTAAGGCTCCTTAGAAAACCAACGGGGAAAGCTTCTGACTATAGCAAAAACGTTAGTAGTCGAAAAATATAAGCCTGCCGATGGATGAGCGACGGTTATATTGATTGTTATGGTGAAGTTTTCAAATATATGAAAAAATTGCGTTCATAAATCCTTTTTAGTTGAAAATGGTATTGTCCAGAATTTGCGGGGTGCAGAAGCGCCCACGGGAGTGAAAAGTAACCCACTCGAGTAAGCTTCCTTATCTTCGAGTCTCCTTCGTTACGGTCTATAACGTCGGGAAAAACAAAAAGTTTCCTATATTGTCATTCCAGAAAGAAACAATTTAAAGTGGAAAAATATGGGTTTTTGATTTGGGCGCTTCACGAACTCTCCCTTCCGCCGTCCGAGGCATGAGAGGAATGGAAGCAAGCTTTCAGTGAAGAAAATAACTCTGAGCCTTCGGATTCCTGTACGCCAAGACCTCTTTTTTTACTCTGTCGGGTAAGAAAAGGTCGCCTCCTTTCCAATGTTGCCTTCGTTTAATTACTCAATGATTCCCACTCGTTACGATTCCAGTATTGAAAACTGGCGAAAGAGTAATCGAAACTGTAAGGCAAAGGTTCAAAACTTGCTCGTCACGCGCGCCTGTTTTGTCAGCACAGCGTCAGTCGTCACCAAAGATCTAAGGTCATTTCGCTGCCTCTTGCTCATTGTGCCAATTTGGATCCGGGCTTTTCAGTATTGGTCGTGCTGTTGCTGCATTTGTAATGCGATTGAGGTCTTTTAAAGGTGTCGGACTTCTGCGGAAAGTGTTAAATGTAAAAACTGAAACACCGTTATACATAGACATTGTTCAATAATATGCTTCGATGTCAAGTCTAGTTCATCTAATTTTATTCTTGAATTTTGTCAGCCCAAATTTCTTGAGCACCAAAACGAGACAAAGAAAATGATCCCAAAAAAAAAAACGAATGCCTTCAGTGCATATTGTGCTTCCTCATTCTGGGTTCAGTAAAAATACAGCTGCACGCAGCGTGTGAATTTGTTTCGATTAAAAGTGGGCAAGTTAGTGTATAAAAGTAACGAAGCCTAGTGAACACGCAGGAATAAAAAATGCAGGCCATGCCTAGGAATTCTAAGCAGGCTCGAGCATGACTCGTGAAATTGAATAGCATGTCTTATCTTAAATGAAAAAGGAAACATCGAGAAGCATGATGGTCGCTGGACCGCAAGCGGTCCTGCAAGAAGCGGCATATGGGTGTCATTAATTACTCAAACCTGTCATGAAGCTGAAATCAAGCGCAAGAAACAAGCCTCATGTGTAGTGCAAAACTCATTCTTCCGGGATGACGTCCAACTTCATAAAAAAAAGCGCATTTAGACAAGAGAAGCAAGAAAAGGCGAGAACATTGTTTTCTCGTGACGTTGTCGATCCAACTAGGCAATTACACGAGATTAACGAAAACATAAGTGTATCTGAGTCATTCTGATGAGTGCATTTATCGCTAATCTTTAGTCGCACGATGACTGTCGCCAATAGAGTAAAACAATGCCTGTTGCAGCGCAAGAATCTGAAAATGCAGTGCTCTTAGGCTGTACTAATTAAGATACTTTTGCCGGGGAAAGTATTCGGGCAAGGCCTGCAAAACGAGCGCGCTCACACATGGAAGCACAGATATGTAAACAGCAGCACTGCCGGTGTTCCGATCCCTCGTAGAAGCGCTTGATGAATCTACCTGGGTAAACGTGCAGAGAAAGCTATGTTCTCTAGTCTGGCTTGCTGAGTAAGGAGTAGAGTGCAAAACACAAGCATTTGCTCACATATTACCATGCCATGTTGAAGATATTGTTGCCCCATCTTTTCATAGCACTTTCCTGCTCTACAGAGCACCAAGGACTATAAAACACACGACGAAGGACTGGGGACAAACACCGATTATATCGCTACATCTTTTTGCCCGAAGAAAGCAATAAAGTCAACCATAATGGAGCCCTAAAGCAATCATATACTTCACTCGCATGCTTGCGAAATGTAGATCAAAAGTTACCGTAAGATGACAAGAAATCAGAGTACGGCTGAATGGTCGTACAAGAATGTGCACGACTATGGGCCAAATTCCGACTTATACAGCATGAGCGTTGTAATGACGGATAAAACTAACTGAAAATGTTGTAAAACGCTATCATTATTCACAGAAGTTTAATTGTTAAATCAACGTCTTCCGCTGATTTCTTGTCAGTGATTGGCCCAGAACGCATTTTCTGAAAATCTGTAGGGAAACTGCAAGGTACCACATTGGCGAAGCGCAAAGTGTTATTAGGACTTTCTCTTCATGTATAAATATTTCTAGCTGGCCATCCCAACGGGTGCAAAAATTATATTTCCCAGGAATGTCGTTTAGTGGCTCATAAGCCCGTAACTACTTTTGCAGTCGTTGAAAATATAGCGCGGTATTAAGCATCCATTCGATGTATTCAAAAATGGCTGGAGCTAGTAAAAAACAAATGTTTGTCTGCTCGGTTGACCACCCTGGCCAAGACGCCAAGCGCTATTCTGCGCAGAGAAAATAGACCGTACGGCTGCAGTTTTCATACATCACCCATTCGCCATTCATTATGCAGTATGTAGACGCACCGGAACACCTGCACAAAATTGTTCTCTCGTGTTCGATTAGGTCTTCCGAAAGCGGCGCCTAGAGCTCGTACTTTTGTCTTCTGGCTTTACATATGGGCCGTACAGGCCAGCCTGTTAAGACAACTAATATTGGAAATTACCCAGCACCACTGAGATTGATGAAGAATAGCATTTTAACGCTGACATTTCTTTACATTCACAGACGGGCATTTTCAATTATATTGGTGGCACATATTTATGTTGTGTGAGTAAAATGGCGGAAGTAAGGTTGACACCGAAAGGTTGAATTGTCGCTTTATTTCCTATACAGGGTAAACGGTAAAAATTGTTATGTGCGGAGATCGGGTAGTACGCGCTCGATTATGCGTGAAATGACGATTCAGTATATGCAGTCAGTATAAGCAATTTCATTATCACGTAGCAAACTTCGCACACACAAACATGGTAGTGAAGTGATCGAAACAAGCACAGACTCCTAACAGAATTTCATTCGAAACTACAGATATATTTATACTCTCAAAACTGCTACATGACGGACTGCACGCACTCAAAATCATTCTCACCTTAACCTACAAGTTCCCTGATGGGAACTCACACTATGGTCCCCTTTCTTTCTTGTAGAAAACACCTCAGCGCACTTAGGTGACTCCTGGTCATGGCTTTTTCTCAAACCTTGCCGCTCTTTTTCCTTTTTTTCCCCTTTGTTCCCCTCCCCAATTGTAGAGTAGCCAACTGGGCATCGCCTGGTTAACCTCCCTGCCTTTCCGTCCTTTTCTCTCTCTCTCTCTCTCTCTCTCTCTTCTGTTTCTCTCACAGATGCCAACAAGGGCACGCGCCATAATGTAGGGGAAAAAATGAATCTTCCTAAAAGGAAGATGTTCTAGTGTCGAGACCTTTGTGCATGTGTTCCCGAATACCAGTCACAAATTACGTAGACCGACCGCAAGACATGTTAGATTTCACCGCGTGCTAGCCTGATCATGAGGTAATACAATCATTACGCTTAAATCAACTGAGCAATATTGACACGAGGTGTTATGCCACTCTTATTTGGAGATCCGGAGCTGGCTAGTGGTAAACACACATAATCACTTCAACAGAAGCATCTCAGAGACATGAACTACGGATGCTTGACATCATCATATTGAACGAATGAGCCTGTAGGCAATTTCGTTGCCAAATATTCTCAACAGGCAGGCCCTAAAGTCCAGCAAATTGAGTTCTTCACTCGTATACTAGCACTCCATGTCTTATGAGCAATATTTTTGAAGTGGAAAAAAAGATGCGCTGCTGGAACTAACGCCAGCTCTACGGCGGTGCGGAAAGGTTTACGGTGCACATTAAATATAACTTCACTCAAAAAAAATTAGGTTTGTAATCAACTGCCCCAAGAAGTGCCGAGATAAAACGAAAAAAGTTCTAGGCTGTTAGGCAGCTTAAATCTAATCCTGCCGGCTGACGACCTAGACAAAGGTTGAAGCAAACAGTAAGGCTCCCCGCGGTGGCTCAGTGGTTAGTGCGACGGCTGCTGAGCCAGAGTTCCAGGGTTCAAACCCGGCCATGGCGGCCGCGTTTCGATGGAGGCGATACGCAAAGGCTGACGTGTGCTGTGCGATGTCAGTGCACGTTACAGATCCCCAGGTGGTCGAACCTTCTCCGGAGCCCTCCACTACAGCACATCTTTCTCGCTTTCTTCTTTCAGTCCCCTTTTCTTCCCTCCCCTTACAGCGCAGTTCCCGTGTCCACCGAGATGTGAGACAAGTACTGCGCCATTTCTTTCCTCAGAAACCAATTTTTTCAATACTATATCAAGAAATTGCTTTGAATTAAAATTGGAGGACTTCTGTGCGGATTGATATTGGTGCAGATTTTCAAGACTGCATTGTCATATCACAAAATTAGCTTCAACTCCAAATTTGCCTAGCTTGCATTGATGAGTCGCTCTTCCTGAAATGATGTGCTTCACTTTTCCAATTTTTAGCAATAGTTGCATTGGAAGTCTAGGGGGGACGAGTATTGGAGCGGTTTGGCATTGTGACCGGCTAAGGGTTGGAATGATCATAAAAGGTTTCAAATTTAACATCCATCCTTGCACTGTGTAGCAATATAAGTAGCCGTTAAAAAAAAGCGTGTTCCTTCGCACGCGAGTGGAGACACAAGCTGCTAATGCATGTATGCATTTTCAGCACGCAAATAAATTAATAAAACCCGGAGGGCTAATGTACAAAAATCGTTGTGCACTCCAATTAAACAAAAGACTGAAGCCACAAGGATTATACGTTGACGCGGCATTCCGTTGGACAAAACTTATTAAGGTTTTGGCCAAGGTGGCTTTTAAAAAGTTTCGGAGAAGGTTATTCAAAAACCTCATCCTGGAATAAAGGTTTACTTGTGTTAACTCATAACGTATCGCGATTCATATTGTTCCGCCTGCATCCTGATATGCGTTTCAGCAGTGTTATTCTTATGTGGTTCTTCTGCGACGCTTTATGAAGGCGCTTTGTTAGTGTATTAGAGAGAGAGAGAGAGAAAAATATAAAATTTTGCAGGTTTTTATGAATGTCGGACGAGTTAGTTGTGCGGACTCGTTTGCTCAGGACTCCGGTAGCTTGCGCTGCTGTCTGGATCCATCAGGTGATCTGACGTTGGTCCCCAGACCATCCCTGGTCGCGGCTGCCTCCCACCAGTAGTGCGATGTCTCTGATATTGTTAAGTGGGATGTTTTCACAGGCAACTACAACTACATGAAATTTGGCATAGCGAAGGCTTATCAGCGCACAGTAATCAGGATGAAGCTGGATGGGGTGGATGAGGATGTACAGTACAAGTTAGGGAAGGTGGTTGTCAGCATTAGCCTCTAGGATGTTGCTCCTTTTGTGGTGAGTTTAATATAGGGAGGGGCCTGTTACCTTCGGTAGGAGTAAGAATCCGCTCTCTTCGTTTGCTCCCGAGCTAAATCATAGCTCATACTTTTATTGCTCTTGCTGATGTGGGCTCTATGAAAGAACGTGCCCACAAAAATATCTTCGCTATTGGCAAATGTTTAGGATTAGCCTCTACTGACCTCTGCTCCCTTTTTTCAAAGCAGATTAAGTATCAAGAAAGACAGCCCATACTTCTTGCTGCGGAAACATTAGCTCGTTACGTTTAAAATGCAGCGCTTCTCATCGGGGCAGAAACAATTTTCTGTCGGTGCAGTACCTTCTATGCGAGACCGAAATACAAAGCAAGAAATACAAAGCAAGCCGTCGTTGTCTACACCCTGAATTGAGCGTGTGTGAGCTGCACTGCTTCATAGTTTCCACCAAGACAAAAAAGCCGTACCCATCTCCTGGCTGAGATTGAGAGTTTCAAGCGAAACGCGGCTTCGGAAAACGAATAAAGCAGGTAAGCCTTGGAGCTCGAAAGGATCTGGGTTTTGTTTTCCAATATCCAAACAGCAGCTACCTGCTTTGTTCTGAATAAAGGACCACCTGGCCTGTAAACAAGGTACGGCTTGGGTATTCTATCTTTAAACCTAATCCTTATTGATTCAATGTGAGTGCGCTGTAGAAACGGCAAGTAACAAAAATGGAGCGAAGCAGACGCACCCAGTCGGCAGAATGCAGGTACGGGTTGTATGTGCGTCTTTGTGAAGGGTCGTAGTCCGCTACATTAATCGATTTGTATATTTTCGTGCCATCGCTTCGAGGATAGTATTATCCGCATGTAGAGAAACGCAGGTTGTGATTACAACAATTGAACAAAGCCATATAAGGAAGGCTCATGCTCTAGCAGACAAACCGAACAGAAATGATGACAGAGGTGATGATGAGTGAGCCAGCATCGAGAAATATGATGACGAGTGCAGTCCCAGCTTCCTTCAAACACACACCAATGGATAAACGTCTCAGTAGACGAAGTCCAGCCAACTGTTAAAATGTTTAAAGGGACCACTTCTCTTTATAAAAATACGTTTTTTTCCGTATAAACCCATAAAAAACGATATGAAACCTTTTCTGCTATGTCGTTAAAATGCTTAACGTTTACCGCGAATTTACATCTTTTAACCTCCCTCCCATATTGCCCTGAGTACGAACAGAAATAAGATACTACCGCATGGTTGCAAACAAAAGTATGAAACTCAAAAGCAGCTTTTTAAGCCCGAAGCGTTACCGTACGAAGTTTTGCAGCATGACGCACGAAGATCGAAGCGTTTTCGTCGGCTTCTCCTTCCCCGCAGCGAGAATGAAAAAAATTCGGTCGTTTGTGCTAGTGCACGGTGATTATTCCTGCGGCGACAGCGTCCGAAAGGAGTAAAATTTAACAGCGGGCCTGTGTCAGATGTCGCTACCATGTGGAACAGGCCAGTCTGTGACGCCTTAAATGCTTGCAGCAGACAAATATCATCGAAGCCATGGACGACGTAGAATCAATCGTAAGCCGTCGACTTACTTTTAATTAAGCAAAATAATGTGGGCGTTAGCATGGTGTGGTTGAAGAAAAAACCGTGGTGGCCAATTTATTTTAGTGCCAAAACAATACTTCACTAGCAATCCTCAACAAAGTGATGTCTGTCTCATGCCTATCAGATGTCCGCTGAGCTAAAATAAAAACTGCCGCGGCTAGGTTTCAAACTCAATGCACCGTGCACAGATCCGCTTCGCTTGCCAGTGCACGACAGCAGTATGCTGTCGCCGTAGCCAAATCACGTCTCGTATTACGCAGCAACACTCTTGCACTGTGCATTGCACATCGCCTTCAGCAACTTCCATGTGCGATGCGAAACGATCAGATTTGCTGTCCACTGTACGAGAGCAGTATACTTTCGCCGCAGCCGATCACTCCTTGTGTTAAACTGCCACACTGTGGTGCTGTTCATTGCACATATTCGCCTTCATCAACCTCCATCTATGCGCAAAGTCCTTCATTACGCACCTCTTTCTTTTTTTTTCTTTCACTCCCCCCTTAATCCCTTTACTTACGGCGTGGTTCCTGTGTCCACCGAGATGTAAGAGAGTTACTGCGCCATTTTGCTTTACTGAAAAGGCAATTTTCAATAGGCCGCTTGTGCTCTATAGGTTCGTTGGCGTGGCGTGGACAACATTGTAGACTAAGTTGATTTTAATGGAAGGAAAAGCCCATAACTGGCTCCGTGGGTCAATGGACATCTCAGTCGTGCTTTAACGCGCTTTGCGGTGGTTTCCACCTGAAAAAAAAAACGCTTTTGCAGATAATTTCTTTCTTATCAATGCTAAACCGCCAGCAATTTTTAGAGCGCAGCACTTAGGCGTCCGTTCCTGCGTTCTGCGTCGTAGTCGGCGTCGTCGCCGTCACACGCCATGGTGGCGGTGGTAGGTGGCGTGTGGACAGCTGGTAGCAGGGCAAAACGCCGCCCACAACGGCGACAGCGGAGGAATGAATAGTCGGAAGGTGGCTGCCACGGGAAGATCCCGGAGGGTGGCTAGCAGCGTAACACGCTCTATTGTCCACGCCACGTGTGTGTGTCCTGGGGGTGTTTTTTCGCGCTGATATCATGAATACAAGGATTACACATGGCACGTTCTCGCATAACGCCGTTCCTTTTGAAACACTTACAACAGAGCCACGTGTAGCCCGATCTTTAGGCTTCTGGTGTTTCACTACAGCAGTTGACATTACCGATAAAGCTAAAATATGGACATTGTGCGGCAGTGTCAACATTTCAAGGAACTATATTTGTTTCGGAAACTCCGGGCCTTAATTACTTCGTGTTGACACAGGACACCTGCCACATAAGAGATATGCCTTATAACAAAATATTAAGCTTGGAAATTTGTTCCAAAGGATGCACTGAGTCTTTCGGGTAAAATGAGCTCGTGGTTATAACGCGACGTAAGGTAAACAGGTGCGACTTCTTTATGAAAAAGGTTGATTGGATTTACAAACGCAGACAATGCGAAGCGCAAGCGATCAGGCGTGATGATATTTCTCCTCTTATGCAGCTTAAGAGCTGTGACGTCAGGCAGCGAAGCTACTTGTGCTGTTTATTTTCTCTTTACTCTTGCAATTTTGTCTTTATTGCTAGAGGAAGCTGGTTGTAGCCAGCCATTATTGGCAGCGCTTCAGGCTTCGAGGAAAAGCTAACACGTGTAGCAGCAGTAAGCTTGTTTCTTTTAAATGGGGCAAGGTATTGTCATGTAAAGCGAGCAGTTCTCTGTGAAACTATGTTATTCGCCGTAGGCGAATTTGGGTTACAGACTTGAAGGCAGCTATGTGGTTAAATATTGCCGACCTAAGAGAAAAGAGTATCACTTCATCAAACACAGCAGAAGTTCTCATTGTGTTCATTATTTAGTGGTTAATTCAAACACTTTATTTTCAAGTTACTCACTTTCAACTTCATTTGAACTGTACCTCACAAAACAGATGTAGAACATGTCCCTATTCTTGAGCGAATCAGCCAGACGGCAGTTTTCTAATCAGTGCGGAGCGGAAACGGTACCAAATGTTGAAAAAGCAAACTATACGGGAGATGCGTTTTTGTGTTGTGGTTGTCGTCAACATGCTACTCATTCATGGGAGGCGTGTCAGCCACCAAACAAAATAAAGTTTGCTGAACGCATTCCTACCATTTTGAAACTGAATGCACAGTAGTCCAAGGTAATCTAAGCGAATTGAACCAGACCAACTTAAAAGTGCGAACAGATGCAAAATGGCGACTGCTAGCGCGCCGACATTTTACAGACAACTTAGAACTTAACAACAATAGTCCCGATTTACTGACTTGATAGCTTATCTGCATCCAGGCGTAAGCTTTTGAGAAGTAGACAGCATTTGAGTACGGTGGTGCTATCAACAGTAGCTTTAGATCTGTCTAGTATTGAGAGGAAGGAGCATCCGGCACCGGGCAGTTGGTGCTCTCTTCGGGCAGTGCAGGGTCTCATTTTGCGGGAACACAAGAGCCCAATTGCACATCTCTTAAGAATTTCAGTGTTTTCAAAAAAGATATTAAAGAAAAAGTGATTAGTCACCCTTTGAAATATCATAGAGAACGCGCCATGACATAGTGATTGCCAGTTTTTTCTCCTATGAACATTATTGTCGCTTGGAGGTTTTAAATACGCGTTCTCTTAAACTGGCTTAAGCGTTGAAAAAAAATCACAATTTAGTTACGATTCTTGCCTTACGTTTCTTCTCTTGCCTCCCAGTCTAGATTGATTCTTGTCCTTTTTGTCTACACGACGGCAGAAGTTCACTAAGACCAAACGAATAAGGCAACCGAGCGGCGCTTCTGCTGCAAAACCCGCTCGTGCGTTCTTGATGTTTCGACTTTTGATACTCGGCTGCCTGACTCAGAACGTTCCAATGGCTTCAGTACAGCGAACTAGGTGGCATTATTTTTGTCGCCGCGTGTCCAATCCAAAGAAACTAACAGTCGTGCTTTCCTTTTTGCAGAAAAAATACATGGCACTAAACAATGTTGGAGCACATAACCTCTTCATCAGCGCTGTGCAGCTTAACCACTCAGTTACGGTGCGACGTATACTTGCGCCTGGACCGACTGGCTTATAGGCATGCAGCGAGAGGTGTGGTAGCCATGTTGGGAAAGTGTGAAAATCGGACAGCTTTTCTGTCTGTTTCGACAAACACGACATTGCCTACAGGAAAGCCCCACCCGTGCTGTATTAAATACAGCTATAAGAGAGCTAACGAAGCTGTAAATCCAGCAAAAATTGTGTTTTTGCCCATAAAAATTATCTAAATTTTTGTCTCTGCTTTAAGCCCCACTGGTCAAATTTTACATTGTTTTGGAACCAACATTACGCGCCCCATTGAGACGCTGTTGTCTTTGACATCTGTGGTAGATCACTTAGAACCTAAATCGTGTGCAAAAACCGAAGCCGTTATATGTATGATTAGCTGTATCAAGAAACACGACTTCTGCCATTGAAATGGCACAGGCGTCAAGGCTTAGGTGTATATGGAGCTGCTGTTTACTATTTCCTGTAGCGGTCCTTTTTTCTTTTTTGGGGGGAGAGCGGGTGTCCTATTACCGACTGCGGAGGTCAACAGAACAAATCCGATAATACAATTGCTTAGCTCTTCCAAAGAATATTACTAACAAGGCTATCAGACAGAGCCACTCCTGTGCACTAGCGTACTACTAAACTCAACCGCTTGAAGATCAAGTAGGTGATGTAGATAGAGCTAGCAGATATCAATGGCGCTCTAGATTGTACTGAAAGTTAAGCACACCAGTCCGGCCAAGTCTAACAATCAGTCTAACCCAGTAATCAGGGTGGGGGGGGGGGGGGGGGGGAGGTGCGGTAGCTGATGCGAAAAACCAATCCCACCGTTGTTGCCGAAGCCCGAAGCCTTGAAAGAGACAAAGCAGCAGAATATACGACGCAATATTTCAGTTTTGGCTTCAAAGACTAAAGACTAAAGGTGCGGTATATATATATATATATATATATATATATATATATATATATATATATATATATATATATATATATATATATATATATATTTAAGTATGAAATGCTTTTAGCTCCCGTTGTCGGCAGTGTGGTGACGTCACGCCGAGACCGAGATCCATCATCCGGGCACTGAAATCCACTCATCCGATCACTGAATTTCATTCATCCGGGCTCTGAAACGAGAACATCCGGGCACCGGACGAGACTTAACGAGATTTAACGAGACTCTCTAAGCCCTCCTACGCGACCGGCATGCAAGCGCCGGTTGGTCTCCAAAGGAGTCACAAAAAATAACTGCTGCCAGTGCCTTCTCAATGTTTATCAAGATATCAGTCGATCTGTGCGTTTGATAATGCACGGAATTATAATTTCCGATTTCTAATAACGAGTGCAAAAAGCACATAAATTCCACGATACATTTCGTTGTCGTACCTGATCTCTTAGGGGCTTCGCGCATCGAAGCAAAGCCGCGCAGGCGCACAGGGGCCCGGGGGAGAAGCGCTGCGTTCAAAGGGCAAGGCCTCGCGCCGAACGGGTGGTAGCGTTCCTCCCTCCCTTCCTTTACGGTGCGGTACGGGTGTCCACCGAGATGGCAGAGAATTACTGCGCCATTTCCTTTCCTCAAAAAACCTTGCGTTCAAATGGCAAGGCATCGCGCTGAACGGGTGGTGGCGTTCCTCCCTTCCTGTACGGTGCGGTTCGGGTGTCAACCGAGATGACATTAGGCCCTTAAACATTTCATGCTTACTCTACTCTCGGTTACGGGAGAGGCAGAGATTTTTTTTTTCAGACTAGTTTCTGACGAGCGCAATAGGACACCTCCTGAATGAAATTTCGCTGCACAACCAAATAGCTTTGTTTACTTAAGAGAAATATCTAGAGTGCACTGCAGTGTCTTGATGGTAAGAGATGCGTGCGTGGGAATGGTCTTGCTGTTTGCATGCTGGGTCTTCCGCAAGGATTCAGTGCAACGAAACAGGACTACAGACGCCCTATTGAGGGTAGCCAAAAACAGAAAACGCGAAAGGGGTGCTTACGTTTCAAGCAGAAACAGGAAAAATGACGATATTATGACGTATCACGATAGATATTATTACTCTGCTCAGATGCACTCTCACAGCATACGCCGGTTCTGATGCCGCCAGAAATTCTATCCTTATTAGCTATTGATACGACGGCGCACTAACAGCAGCACGTTTCCCATCAGCAACTACACAAGGTGTACATCGGTAATGCACTGCCGTTGCACGAAGGTGAATCGCCCTCTTCAACTGAACACCTCTGTGCTTCTACAGGGGTATCTAAAGCTTGCTCTGTAATTCCATGTGCTGCCTTCGGCGCCATAGCAGAATTACGCGATAATTTCGGTATTCTTTCTCGGAGTTTAGCCTCTTTAGATGTTATCGCTACCAATATTTCGGCTGATGGGAAAGGTACGCAGAAACCCGAGCTTCTTTCACATTAGCGGCTATTCAATGACTCTGGCTTTGGCAAGCCTTGCCTCAACAGCTTATTTTATTGTTTACAAAGCGCCGCATAAGGGCGGGGAGCAGACTAATTACCAACAACCAATGACTCCAAAACTTGATTTCGATATTTACTATTCTCTACAAGTGTCGAAATGTTTTATATATTTATTGTTTGCAGGATTTCAACCGGAAATTCATTATTAATCTCTGAAAATAGAAGTAATGAGATTCGAGGCGTTCGAGAGGCCTTTAAGCAAAAAAAAAAATAATCTGCTTAACGATTATGTGTGTTACCGATCTTAAATTTCAGTCACCCCATATATCATATATAAACCGTTTCCTGGCGCACTCTTTGTTTGTTTTTTATTTGTCATATTGTCTCGAAATTCTTGAAATACTCTAATATGAGGCCGTGCAGAAATATAAACGAATGAATACTCACATGACACCCTAGTTGTACTAAATTTTGGTAACCACCGTTCTGGCTGATTCCAACGTGTCTAGGTAGTACATTCGAACCAGGGCAAGTTCAGGAGCACTCCAATATCTCATTGTGAGGAGACGCAAGTCCAGACAGTATGTGATGTGTGCTGCGCAGCAGTAGAGCAGACGAAGCTCCAGTTTGCAGCTTCTTTTGCAGTTGTTTCAAATTTTCAGTCTATGTGTACGGTTCGTCTATGGGGTTTATTGCCAGAGAGCGACTCAGGCCATGAGAGACGCCGTAGAGCAGGGCTCCGGAAATTTCGACCACCTGGATTTCTTTAACGTGCACTGACATCTCACACTACGCAGGCCACTAGAACTTCGCCTCCATCGAAATTCGACCGCCGCGACCGGGATCAAACCCGCGTCTTTCGGGGCAGCCGCCAATCACCATAACTACTGAGCCACGGCGGCGGCCCATTTTGTTGGCAACTCTGGCGGTGGAAGTAGATCCAGACAGCACGGTTTATTATGCGGCCTGAATTCCATGCAGTATGTTGCATTAATAAAATATATTCTAACTTTGCACGGGTTCTTTGCGTAAAGACATTCCACGCAATTATACTCGGGCAAGAACCTTATTAGCGGACAAAAAACTAGAAAGGTGGATCGTCTGTTTTTCACTCAGAGCCTTATTTACACAAGTGGCGCAGTACGTTCTACAGCATGCTGTCATGTTACAAATCCTAACGACTGTAGCGACTAAACACCTGTCAACAGTGTTTTGACTCCCCTAAAATATGTTATTTTTTCTTTTATCTTCTTTTTTTATTCTGTGAACTGAGTAAACCGGTCAATATATACTTTCGCCACCGCGAAGTTTGCGTGGTGCGTAAGGATCGATCCGCCTGCGACAATAGGCACAAGATGAAAAAAGGCTCGCCAGCTCTCCTATTGGGTTAGATGTGAACGCATTCGATACCGTGTACTAATTTTGGCCTGTCATGGAATTCACCTTAAACAATAGCAATTTTCGAGAGCCCTAGTCAGCAAAAATCGCAATTTTCAAAAATAATGCATGACAATCACTGTGAAGATCGATGCAGATGAGGCTTTTGTTGCATGCGGAAGTAATAAGCAAAAGAACGTCGAATCTGAATCCAATTGCTCTTAGAAGTTTACATAAAAAGCGCTTATGTCTTTGCACTTCTTCAGGAGTGCAGAATAACAAAAAATCCTGCTTTCTGTGCTGTGTTGCTTCTCGAGCGCGTTTCCTCCGTGGAAGCACGCCCGAATATCTGGCGCCATTTATTCGAGGCACGTCTTTTGGCTGAATCCATGACCACCCTGTGCGACTGAATCGGTGAAGCGGCAACAGCAAAGCTATTTTGAAATAACCAACAGTTCAGATCCTTTCAACGGCTGTTTCATTCTTTGGCCTCGAAGCACAGCTGCTGTGAATGGCTCTCTTTCATTTAAATGTTTAAAAAGTTGCAGTTAAATGACCCAGTTAAATGTCTAAAAAACGGAGCGTATAGGGCTTGACAGTTAAAAGACGCATAAAAAGGGAGATTTTGGGCCATTGCTGCATTATGATGTACAGACAGTTGTATCGCTCAGAGAACGTTGTGAAATGCTTCTCTCGGCTAAATCGCTGGCAATATGTGGCATTTGGCGGTAATTTTTGTTCCGTACTACATTTTGGTAGGATACATTCCTTATTCAGTGCGAATTAATCGCAAGTCCGCATTGTATGCAGCCATGCCGAACCAAAACAGATGCTTTCGCTACAGCCGTACCGGAAGCGCTGTCTCTCTTTCATGGAGGTTTGGAGAACACTCTTCGTCTCGCGTTCGTTTGTTTTCGTCGTTGGACTACCAGCACGAATTGGCGCTGCCGGTAGAGCTGTTGTGAAAGCGCCTTCAGACACGTAACTCATCCGAACTACCAAAAACCAAAAATTACTCCCAAATGTCCCCTCTGTGCGAAGTTTGGGAGCCAAGAAGCCTGCTGTTTAGCCGAAAGAATTTTGAAAACTACTCCGCCAGTGGTCGCAAATTCATTTCGAGATAGTTCTTTTTTTTTTTGCCTGAAATTCCGCGCTCCTCATTTGGAGGCTAGAAAGCGTCTTTTAGGTACACGCCGGCAAGCTCAGCACAAAGCGAGCTCGGAGAATCTATGGAGAAGGACCATTTTGTAAGTCGCTTTTATGAGTGTTGATGTGAGTTGTTTGAGAGCGATGGTTTGTGAGGAGCGAGACAACTGATCGAGGAAGAAGTGGTACTAAGACAAGGATAGAAGTCCCATCAAAACGAGCTGGTAGAGGTGAAAGAGAGAGGAATGTTTCGAGGAAACTTGGGTAAAAGAAGCCAGTGCATCATCACTGATCAATTTTTGACCCTCATGGTTTGGTCGCCAGAGCGCTGACAGAAATATAAATGTCTAAAAATAAATGTCATCGATGAAAGTGGCAGACTGCGTAGGTTTTCTGAATTTCAAAAGTTAGAGTTCAAACGTCATGTCGTTGCGATCCGTACGTAATTCCTTCTTTGGTCAAGTCATTAAGTAACGTCTTGAATCTAAAGCTGAACCTTCGTCGACCAGAGGAAAACGAACAAAACTGCTGACGTACAACTTCCTTTGCCAATTATTTGTCCTAAAAATTTGTTCACCTGGATGACACACACTTCGAACAAAACCGCAAAGCCTCTGTTGGTGGTTCCAAGACGAAAACGTGAATAGATGCTCATCACATTCGATGTGCAGCCACGTGGTGGCTCACTAATAAAGAAAAAAAAATGCAGTGGTGGCTCAGTGGTTATGGCGCTCGTCGGCTGACCCGAAAAACCCGGTGTGATACCTGCCGCGACGATCGCATTTCGAACGGGTAGAAATTCTAGAGGCCCGAGCACTGTGCGATGCCAGTGTATGTTAATGAGCTGCAGGTGGTTGAAGTTTCCGGGTCCCTCCCCTACAGCGTCCCTCGTAGCCTGAGTCGCTTTGGGACGTGAAACCCCGTAAACCAAACCAAACATTCGATGTCCAAGTGCATTAGGGATACTCGCCGGGCAATGATTACTTTGTGAAATTTCGTGACACAGTTTAAGTGTTGGCTTCGTGAAATGACTTCACATCTACATTACAATAATAATTGTTTATGCAAGACTGTCCAAGAAAGCATTCACCGCCAGGAAAAATTACAACGGCTTCGTGTGAAATAGAAAACCTTCGTGAAATGAAAGAAATTAATAGGATAAAGAAAAAGAATATCTAAGGAGAACTTTAAGACGTGCTTTGTGTGAGTGAAGAAAGTTGCACTGTGAAATGATGTGATCTATACAAGCATCGAACGCACCGACTAGCCAAAGGTAACTGACCATTCAAGTGATGACAGTTGCTAGTGGTATGTCGAATATAGGCAGTTCTTACAGCACTGATAGCCTTTTTTTCAGTACTCAGATATAATAGCCATTGTGTCTATCAAGAAATTACCCGTGGTTGCGTTTGGAGTATCTGCTGATACGGCTTCAATCTCTTATTTATTCTTGCTGGAGTTAACGGTGTATAATTGAATAATCCTTTGTTTACCTTTATTTCATTAGTTATTCTATGTTGTTTCGGTTTTCGTATAATTGAACACTGACGTCAAATACTGATATATTTATTTGCATGACCATGTTGCTCAATGTGCACAAACTTTCGCTTGTTTCGTTTCTATGAAAAGTTATCAAAAGATAATTCTGTTATTTGCAGGATGTTTTTTTTATTTATGTATTTGGTTATGCTTTCCGGCGTGGGCACATTCTTAAATAGAATTGCTGCAATATCTAATCCTTGTTATCTTAGGCTGCTGACTGCGGTCGGAGTATACTTTTTCAGTTTAACCCATACCTGCCTTAATGCTATCTAGGTTTGTAAAAGAGTACTAATCTGTTATTTATAACATAGATATGCACATCTTGCACGATGCCAGGACTGTGTTTTTACACCTACGCTCTGTTAAAGCTGGAATTATTAAACCGATTACTAACATTTTCTTAATACTGTAATGTAACACTGCTAAATATTGTATTACAAATTTTAAGGGGGCATAGACATGACTTTGGGTGTCCATTTTTATGCCTTAAAAGTGGCAGATGCGACTAGTAATCATCAAAATGAGCCAAAAACACCAGTTCGCAGTTTTAATAAATCACTGCAAACGACAAACCATTTTGTACCAGCACTTATGGTCTCGGTTAGCGCCAGCTATGAAGTGAAGAACCTTGACGTCACATTTGACTGGTCAGCCTGGACAACCACTTTCTTTATGACGTCGGCACCAAGTAGCGGCTGTTCCTGTGAGCAAATTCTGTGTTCGTTGAAGTCCCAATAATTGGAGTAAGTTCACCTTGACGTCCCTCTATGCGGGTGGAAATGCAATGCTGAGCGCTTTCTCGGCGAACATTCAAAAACAAATGAAATTATGTTTTGCCGTACGTCTGAAACTGAAACTTGCCACAAGGCGTTCATGGAACAAATCACATAGTATGTGTTCTAAATTTTGTGTCTTTGCCGCTCTAAGACGTGCCGACGATGTCTTTGCTCAAAGATATTGTGGCCAAGACCACGATCAATCAAAGCATCGCTTTGTTTCTGGTTGAATAGGCGGTAATGCAATTTGTTTCGCCTCTCTGAATAGGGCTTTTTCGAAAAATTAAGTCACCCGTGACGATTTGGTGTGGTTTATCAACGGTGCAAAACATCGTGAAATCTGAGTTACATTTCCGACTTTTCATGCAAGCTGTGGCGGTTGTATGCTTAGGACAGAAGCCAGTGGGTCCTATGGTATGTGTTAGCCGCACGATGAATTAAATTAATGAGCAAGCGTCTTGTTCGTGCACTCTGTATTTTGGGCCAGTTTCTTGGCTGGTGAATTTTAGAATGGCCATTTTGGCACCTCATAAGCTCTGAATAAAAAAAAAAACTCTTACCTACCAGATTCAAGTGTGGGTCTATTCGGCACGCTATAGTTGAGGTCTCTGAATGGTTCGCCTAACTGAGGCTCTTTATTATCTGCCAAAATATTTGTACGTCAGCGTCTATTAAGTCCGCTTCTATCTTCATGGGCTTCCGTGGCCGCGATCGAGCCTGCAGTTTCAAAGAAAGGCATTGCTATGAGTTAAGGAAAGAAAACTCAGAGGCGTAGCATTAAAATGGATGAGCTAACAAACACGAGCTAATGATATCCTGATCAATATCAAGAAAATTGAATAGACACATACAGGTCATGCGTTGCGAAGGCAAGAAAGTGGATGGTTCTTAGGGGTAGCAATATAGGTTCAAAAGGAAGGCAAGCGCAGTAGGGGATGGAAGAGAGGTGGGAACTTTGCGGAGGAGGTAAAGTGGCCGCAGTTGACACATTACAGGGTTATATGCTTAGGTTTTGTAACGGTCTTTCCCCACCACTGGATGTAGTTAGCATTATGATCGTAATACTGTTTTGAGAGATTTTGTTTCATAAATTTTGTTACGATGAGCACAGCATCTGGAGGAAATTTATGATCGTATCTTATGAATGCAACAAAGGGAAATGTATTTAATGTGCCATCAGTTAAATGCTGTTACGATCGAGTTGGTCTGCGAGTTGGTCGTTGTGATCGTCCGTGGTTCATGATTTTCGCGCACGTTAAAGAACCTTAGGTAATCGAAATTATTCGTCGGACCTCTAATAGGCGTATTCTACTATCCACAGCGTTGGGAATCACATATTTATGGGCCCCACACTTCGCCCAATAAGCGGATGCTTCAGGGCTTCTGTAGGTATTTTAGCCTGTAAGTTTAACGCAAACATCCTGTGATCATTATTCTGCGGCAAGCTGCCGCAGCAGACAAAATCGTTGCATCACAAAATGCCCTTAATAAATATAAAAAAGTCGAGCTTCATTTAGAACTCTTCCATGAAGCTGACTAATCTCATTAGTAGGTCTCATCATCATTTGTGCAGGCGGATAAGTTTGAACCGCTGTTTACATTAGTGGGGCGCAACGGGGTTTCCCCGTGTAATTATGTTTGCACTTAGTTCTTTCCCGCCGTAATCTCTTTGTTGAAGGCAATCCTATTAGCCTAACAAAATCCCATGCCCCTAAACAGTGCTCCGAGCTGATCGCCTGGTAACAAGCATTCAAACGCGTCAGGATACTTCAAGTTTAAGCCCCACTGCGTATGCGCTGCCGTTCCATCTAACTTGCGTCGTATTTACGAGATCCGAACTCTGCGGCAGCAGTGAAGGGTGTGAAAATATTGAAACGAAACTTGCTAGTTTCACCTCGGCGGTGGTAACCCACCTCTTGTGCTGAAGTTTGGGGTTTGATGCCAAGTGCCTCCAGATGCCCACCGGTGAGAAAGTGGGTGGAAGCTTTCCCTGGTCTGGAGATCGGCTTCTCTTGGGTAGAATGCTTATAAAAAGTGTCCATGACATCCCTTCATATTTTTATAAAATTTTTGGTTTGATAGGGTTCTTTGGCACAAGCCGCCCTTGCGAGAAGAAAATTTATCATCATCATCACGGTCGTTAACACCATCTTGAAATGCTAGCTGCATCCGTAGCACCACAGCACCCGCGTGCGTGACACACACACACACACACACACACACACACGCGCGCGCGCACGCACGCACGCACGCACGCACGCACGCGCACACTTACATCGGTTCTCGCCAACCGGGCAAGTAAGCCTTACGCCTAAAAAGGCCGAGTCCACAGCCTTTTGCAACCTGCTGCATACGACGTTCGATTGCAAGCCATCCTGAAACCTGCAAACGCGTTCTTAGCTGCAGTGCGAACTGGTTTGACCGTGCTGACCTTTGAATTTAATTATACCACATTTAAAATGCCATAAATCGTGAAGAATAAAGCGAAACACGAAGTCCCCAAGCGATTTCTGTAAATGGGGTGAAGTTCAACTAAGCGGAAATTTCCCGTTAGGTAGGGACGATCGATGGCTGGAAAGATTAATGGTAGAAGCTTACCGCTGCGCAATTAGCCACTGTGCGCGGAAAAGTTTTCGGTGAGGAAGACAGGGAGAAGCGATCAGTACGTGCTCAATCCGTGATAATCAATTGCAGGCTGCACTTTGAGCTATCGTCTTTACTACACTGGGGACGGGGAGAAGCATCACTTAAGAGGCCGTGCGTAAACGAACCTTCCGCCATGCGACCCATCAACGCTTCCAGCTTATTGGCACACTTTGTTGTTCGGAGTGGTTGCAGGTGATAATCGAACATGAAACAGTGTACAAACGTATTTGATTTCAATATAAATACATTCGAACTAGGAGTTCAAATATTTGTTCATTGGTTTCGTTTAATGCTGTGTGTTTTAGTGGAAGCTCTGTACTCACGCACCACGTCGCAGTTGCATAGAACATTCAGGAAGGGATAACTAAAAACTAACGTTAAAATAAACGTTTCTGTTTTTACCAGCGCTACTTCAAATGCTTATCTCCAGCTCTAAGTACGGGAAAGGATGCCGTCGAATTTCGTGGATATTTCTTTTTATGTTGTACACAATCCACTTTTCCTAGCCAGCTTAAAAAGCATATTTTGGTCTGGTATCGTCCAGATCAGTGTTTCTCTTCTGTCCAATTTTAGTACTCTTTATAAACGAAGAAGTTAAAGAAAACTCTAAGCAATTTCCAGAAGCAAGCATACTCTGCCGGTAAAGAAGCATTTCCTTTAGCAATGAAGCAGACAAGTTTTGTCTCATGAAGGAAAGAGGATTAGCATGAAATATTAACAGCGGTTAAGATGGACTACGAATCGCGCGGTGTACTACAGACAAATAACAAAGCAAGCGCGTGTGAAACAGAAAGTGATCAGAACATTATTTACTCAAGGTATTGTCAACGCGGAATTCTTGTGCTTTTTATGGGCCAAAGATTTGTTCATTTACAATCTGTTGCAATGTCTAGGTTCACATGAATACATGAATGGTGTTAATGTGTGCACAGTCCCGCAGTGTGACCTAATCTGAGAGGTGATGATGATGATAGTTCGATTTGAATAGCACAAGGGCAGCCTGGCCAAATGGCGCCTATCGCCGGTAGCAACCTTGGCCTGCTTGAGGTGAGGTTAGTGACCTCCTTGCGAAGGGTTTCACACCAGAGAAGCACAAAACCAGCCCAGAGAAAAGCACGTACGTATTAGAAAACCCTTGGGTGTAGAGTGACATGGTACTTTTAACTTGCTCTCTTCCGGCATAAGATACGGATACTCAAACAAAAGCAGTGGTGGCCTAGCGGTTTGACGCTAGGCCACCACGTGGCCCCAGGCTTCAGTGGCGAGTCTTATGTTCTCTGCACGTTTATTTTACGTTCTTCCAGAAAATTTGTTAAGTCTGATCAACGCAAAAAGAAAAATAGTCTAGAGAAAGCGAAGTATGGAAGCCGGTTGCGACCCCACAGTATTGCTGCAGACGTGATGGAATTTGTGGGAAAGCCAACAGCATTACCGGCCTCCACAATACAGAATTTTTCTTGTTAAAATTTGCTGGTGGTTTTGCACGTAGTAATGTAAAAAATTTTTACAACTGGCCAAATGTGACGTAAGTTTCATCAAATGTTCAGGGAAATCACCTAAGCTGGAGTATATTTGTTATAAGGGAGTAGTTACTCACTGGCGCCCGCTCATGTGCAGCCATACAGCTGCCAAGGAAAGCAAAACAGATTCCGCAAAAACTTAGCAGCTGAAGAAAAATTCGTCCTGTGCTTGGGTTTGAACGGCTGCCGTATGCTAGCCGTCCTAGTTAGCTCAGTTGGTCGAGCGACTGCTCGTTAAAGTGGCGGTCCCGGGGCTGTCGTATGAGAAGCCGATAAAAGAATAGCCCCCTTTTATAAGGCAGGTACGTTTAAGTCAAAGGCTTTTAATTATCATGACTACTTTTATGTGGCGTCGAGGATGATTCCCGCCAATGCCTTCATTAATACGCCAGGTATCGTTACTACGTGCGGGAGGAACCCGTCTATAAATAATGCCGTCACCGGAACGAGATATTTGCCCGGAATCCTGGAGACAAAAATTATCAGTGTTTGCTCCGTCCAATACTTCCAAAAAAAAAAAAAAAAACTTCACCCGCATCACAGAATCGGCGGAGAGGTGGAACTATTTTTCGAATTTCGAACATGACGAGCAGAAAAAATGCCAGACCGTATGTCTAAACTCCTATCATCGAAAATGGCTTAATCGCTTGTATGCATCTATAAGGGGTAGCACCAAAACAACACTTAAGAAGCTATACGATGAACTGACATTCGTTTTGTAAGACTTTTTATAATCAGGCATGCAAAACACCTTGTATATTCTTGCGAAGTATCTTCTAAGCTCCAAATAGCAAGCTCTTCATGAAACCCTCACAAAATCTGCTACCCGCAAAGTTTGTCGGCGTGCCTGTAGATAACATCGTTCCTCGCAGAGTCACGTTGAGAAAATACTACTTCTGTAACTCCCTCACAAGGAAGTAAAAGACACGATAAAAAAAAAATGCCATCTCTGAAAGAGCACGCCGGAAAGGTGAAACACCCGCAAGTTGTCGTAAATCACTCCCTAGACGAAAAGTGAGCGGAAGACAGCGGCGCAGTCGGACCAATAACAGCGAGCGTTTGTGTCAAGGAAACGCCACGAGTTGCTCTTAACGGATGATTTTGAACGCGAAGAGTGTTGGCGCAGCTGAGCATTGAAGTACAATTCATCTTGTTTTTCTCAATGTCAAGTGCTGCCATTATTTAGGATATAAATCTTCAGGAAAGAAGAATGAACGAAAAGCGAGTCTTTTGAACTTAAAGTGTTGGTGCGAATAGTCGGGTGGTACAGAACGCATCTCTTTCACCAATTTGCCGGAAACATCAAAAAGGGTGGTATACTGGACGACCAAAAGTCGAGAAAACCGGAGCCGACATGTTGCGGCCGCACACATTAAAACACGAAATGTGCGGCACAAGACAAAAGTGACTTCGTGGCTCTGTAGTGCAATGTAAATAATAGAATATAAGAACAAAACACGTGGAATCCGGAAATACTTTTTTGTTAGAACAGAAAGAATGGCAGGACCATGCTGAACTATTTCGATACTTCTTCTCATGCACTCGCAAGTATTTTGTTGTTTTACCTTGTTTTCTGCCATCACGCTTTCCCTGGATAGAAGCCAGTTGCAGCAGGGGCGATTTCCGCCCGCAATGCCCACAACAATACAAAACAAAGATACATAAAATGATCGTTTCTTCGTCTACTTCGCGTTCCATTTCCGAACTCAACTTAATACTCTACCCCTGGTCACATTTCTTCTCATGCTTCAGCGAACATTTTTGATTGAATGCTGTAAGGGCAATATCATGGAGGCAAAAACACAACAGATGGTAGGCAGCAGGGGTTTTCTAATTTGACATTGCTCTAGTTTCTTTAGAATTGTAATTTTATGGGCGCTTGTAAAACCGAACTGTTCCGAAACTGTCAAAGTGTAGTAACCCATGAACTTATGAATATAATACACCTAATGCAGGGCAAAAAGAAACAGAGAAGAACTCAGGATGGCCGCCACCGAGTGAACTCAGTTTCAGCGACGGCTGTTGGCGCATTTTTATTGCACGATATATTCACGTCATGAATTGCAGAGGGACGTGCATTTATGTATAGTTATTGAGCGCTATTTCAAGCTTTCCCACAAACGTTCGCACTTTGATTCGCGTTGCTGTGCACTCCATCGTTCCTGACGCTCCTCTCCTCGGATAGAGTTTTTCGCAGCATGTGGAATGATAGTCGCGATACTTGTTTTCCAGGTGTAGGCATTTGTTTAAAGGACTACAAAATAACGATTTGTTTGAAATATCCGGCGATCGCTGCGTTTGCTCTTCCTGAATTCTTTCTTTTTCAGTAATCGTGCCGGTAATTGATCTTTACTGGACTTTGGATTGCTCTAAATATATGAATGAAAGCTCTGCGACTTATCGACAAGTATATAATGGAAGCAATTATGAGAACACTGCCGAAATGGACTAAAATAAGCGAAATGATTTGGCGTTAAAATGACAGACAGTTTGGAAAGCAGTGAAAAGAATTATTGATTTTGACCGTACTAACAGCGTACTCAAGACAGGTGCGGTTGGCTGATTTCTACCTTACTATATCTTTATACACGTTTAATGATTGAATGAGGTTCTCCGCAAACAATGGTAGAATGTTATAAACACTAGTGAAGTTCAGGGAAGTCATTACTCTGGCATGGTGAGTCGAGCTGTGCAAATTAAGACGAAACCAACCGACAGTGAATCGCACTCCCAATGCACGCACGAGGTCGTAGCAATAAGAATGTTTGCCGCCCCAATTTTAACGCAGATGTCAGTTCGAAGACACAACTGTTTTCGCGCGTAATAGCTGCGTGTTCCAAGTACTTGGCTAGCCAGTGTTCACTGTGCAGATACTTTGCTGCCTTCCAAAAAAATACCGGATTTATGCTTCTTTTAGGTGCGGTGGTTACGATTTTTCAGAAAAAAAAGAAGAAAATCTTATCCACCGATATCATAACAAGACCGATCGTGATTTCAGAAAAATATGTCACGTCTCAAATTGTTTGGTCTATTGCAATCAATAAAGGCGTATTCCCGGTGTACTCCCCAATAAAGGCGTATCCCCGGCGTATTCTACGTGGATGCCTCCGGCGCCCACCATGGGGGATGGCACACGGCCGCAGTCGTCCACGAATCCAAAACAGTGAACGGCCTTACTTTCCGAGCCCGTGACATAACACACGCGGAGGAGGTCGCCATTGCGTTGGCTGCATCTGATTCCAATTCAAAAACAATTATTTCCGACTCGCGAGGGGCATGTCGGGACGTCGAGCAGGGCTGGGCACCATATCTAGCCTACCGCATTCTCCAAAACAGCGTCTACACCGGGGACCCCGCTCACTGGCGTATCGTTTGGGCTCCTGCTCACATGGGCCTTGAGGGAAGTGAGGCAGTTGACGCCGCCGCCCGCGCGCTCTCTCACCGAACATTCCCCTCCGACCCTGAATATCAGGAACTCGAATTTATTCCAGCTTACACCTTCAAAGACATCGTTTTACTCTATCAATCTGGCCATGGTCTTTATCCCCGCCCGTGTAAAGGTCTGTCAAAGGCGGAGGAGCGGCTTCTGCTCCGCTTGTATACTAATACTTTGCTGTGCCCGGCAGCTCTGAAACACTTCGACCCTTCTTTCTCGGGCAGCTGTCCGCACTGTGCGGAGAAGTCTTCGGACATCTACCACATGGTGTGGGCCTGCCCCTCCAACCCTGCTATCCCCCCTCACCCCAACCCAACCCGGGAGGACTGGGAGGCGACCCTGCTCGGCTGCTCTAACCTGCAGGCCCAACGGGCCTTGGTCGCGCCAGCCCGGGCGGCGGCCAACGCCACTGGGGTCCCGAACTAGGGAGCTCCACCTAGCACTTGTAAGGGCTGGCCCCCTCTGGGTCAGCTCATGCATTATCTCCTGAAGTGTACCTGTAAATAAATGTTTTCCACCACCACCACCGTAACGGCTTCCACAGCTGTGACAACCTAGCGAACTACTTGCGCAGACTTCGTCTTTCAGAACCAGGCTTTGGTGCAGCAAGTCGAGCATATATCCATTTCTCAGTCCATAAAGCTTCCTTTATGACAATCAAGAACAGTTAGTGGAGTGTTTCTTGAAGAAGGAATATGTGTGAAAAATAACAAGTTGTCTGTAATTGTACATGCATGTCTTGCTCGAATTCTTTGCCTCAGTCTATCGAAAAGGTGAAACAGCTGTTGAGCTGCGCTCAGATTTCGCCTTAGAAAGTAACGTAATGGTCGGTAATTTTTATCGTCTCTGCACCGGTGTTCTACTTCGCGTTCCACGCTGCAATATGTTTTATATTAAGCATTATGCCACCAGGTGAGTGAACAGCACAGCGTTACAATAAAAAACTGTATGGTGCTTATTTTTGCTTTTCTAACGATCCCGTGGGGGTATGTCACCCCTTCAGGGAGGGAATATAGGGGCCATTGTGAGATTGAACCCTCTGCAAAAGCTCTCCTTTGATATAATTTTGTTATTCCTAATATATTGGTACCTTGTTTTTATTGCGGTAGCATGCGTTTTGGAAGAAAGTAGTAACAAACAGCGAAAGATACATGCCGTATTCCCAAATGGAATCATGCAAGGTTCAGTGGTGCTGCCTCATGATGCAATTTTTGATATCCGGAGGTCTACCTAGCGGCAGTCTGCATCGCCGCAGGTGCTTTTGCCCGTAGGGCTTGCTTTGAGGGGCACGTTCATAGCAGGGGTCGAGTGTACACCTCACAGACCTTTTAAGAGACTAATTTAGCTGTAATAAAATTACACGAGTTGGTTAAACTATTAAGCATTCGTAAAGCTGCGTACTTCAATTGGTAGATTTTATTGGTGTTGCATCCCTTAGAGAAAACTAATACGTTTGGAATACACAGTGGACTATTTAAATTGTATTTTAAGCATATTTTGTATTCATGAATGCACTAAAAATATGTTACTGAAATTTCATGCTTGGTATTCGAAATATATTTTTAAAATATGCCAAAAATACCTGGCTTAAATATTACTTCGAGCACTTTTCAAGTAAGTGAAAAAATATGTATGCAGTTTTGGCATCATGTAAATGTATTAAAAGTGTACTTTTGTAAATATGAAGTTAATTCATTCGAAGTATACTTCAATTATAACAAACGTGCAGTCCTTTTAAACGAATTTGCAGCAAACTTCTAGCTGCCGTTGAACAGTCGAGGCTCCAAATCGCGTTTCGGGAAATGGCATTTGCATGTTGTCAATGTATTTGAAGCGTACTTTCATAAATATGCAATTAATCCGTCCAAAGTATAATTCAAACGAATGGGCAGCCCGTGTAAACCTATTTGCATTACACATCAGGCTACCCCGGAACAATCTAGAGCGTGAAATGGTGTTTCAGGGAACGTGACAACTCTCCCTTTCCTGTCGTCCTTTCGTTCATGGTAACTTCTAGCAGGAAGGTAATCAACACTTTTTTACATTAGGTGCTGAGAACGTGATAACATTATAACATTATAAAGGTGCCTTGGGTACTTCCGGGCCCGAATACGCTAGCGAAAAGGACCCCGACTAGCAAGGCCGACCGGCTCTCTTAGACGCCCGTGTATCTGTTGGTTAGCAGTTCGAAACCTGACCTATGCCTGGTCAAGTTTCAACTAGCAATTCTGTTTTAGATCGCCCCCAGGTTCGAACGCAATCGGTAGGGCACTTCTGCGATAATTTGAGGGCCCACAGTCTTTGCGCAAAAAACGCCTCACCAGGCAAGATAGGGCGTCTCTCTCGGTGGGTATATATAAGGCAAGTAGAACGTTAAGTTGGGCGAGTTGGTATAGGTTCATGGTTGAAAAACAGCGCACAAAAGACTAGACACAAGACTAGTCTTTTGTGCGCTGTTTTTCAACCATGGATATAAGGCAAGCTAGTATGGCCCATGTCGGAGCACTTCTCGTTTGCTGTGTGTAAGTGTCCTTACACAATTCCGTCACGTGACCTTACAATCTCATGTAATATCTTGATTGACGGTAACTACGCGTGTACAGCTTGATCTGCAGTTGAAGTAAATATATTTTTAATGTATTAAATGTATTCTTTAAACCAATTCTAATGAACTCAATGTACGTTTTTAGTATAATTTTAATGCATTATAAATATACTAAGCGGGAAAAAATGTACTTTTCACATATTTTCAAGAACGTTCAAAATGTTATTCTTAGTATACTTAGAAAGCATTCGTATTGCAGTTTAAGCGTAGGGACAAAAATACGAAATAAATATGAAATTAATACAACATCTATGAAATGCAATTTTTACCACATCCTCTTTTTCGCTAAGGGATCGTTTACAACAGCTACCTTCGTACCATGGTGCATTTTTTTGCCATAAGATCAAGAAACGTTGGGCATTGCAACTGTCAGAAACCGGTACTATCTAGTGAAAGTAAAAGTGCGGCGTTTATTTGGTTGCACGTTCGCATCAGCACGGCCTCATATAGCACAACGTTCCACGGAAGGGCCACTGAGACCCTAGTCCAACTTAACCGGTTATTCATATTCTCGCCCACCATGCGACTAGAGGGTCTTCCACATACTACTTTCATGGCTTCACCTAGAGTTTTTGTTTTTCCAAATCATGCTTGAATTTTAAAAAGAAATAGTTTTTCAAGCTTTTGACTTCACTAAGCTCTTTCCGTTTGCTACCCTTTGCCTACGTGGTGTTCTTATGCTTAGAGAGCTGTACTGGTACGAGGTAGTGCGAAAACGCTAGGACAAGGAACGCAAAAAGACAACACCTCTGATATACTCTAGAATAAAACACAGATTCTAAGGAGCGTAAAAAGTTACTATTTTTATATAAGGTAGAATAACGCTCCCGCACAGACCACCCAAACCCCTTTAAACGATCGGCTTGCTGTTCTGTTGTTTCTTTATTGTTTCCTCGTACAACCTGCAACGGTATTTTCCTCGCTTTTGTGAACGTACAATCGGCACCCACCAGTCGCCATAAAATCGAAGGGAAGGCAAGACCTCCATCCGAGCGATATAAGAACGATCAATTTCGGCTCCAGTCTCCATTGAAAACCCAACTCCTGTCCTTCCCTCTTAAGCACGGATTCGTGTCGTTGTTGCTGCTGCACACTGTAGAGCGAAGCGTGCAGTGTTTTCACTTTTGTTTGCGCTGGATGCCCTTGTCATGCGCTGTGTATATTTTTAACAGCTCCTCACGCACATTGCGATTGGTAGGCGGGCTCCCACCGACTCGCCTGAGTGGAGACATCCCTGAAATCGAAGCACAATTTTAAAGTAAGAAGTGGTAAGGCGACGAACGTGCCGAAGACTCAAATAGCTATAGCCGCTCTTCAAATCCTTCGATGGAACGAAACTTTTTAAGAATGAAGTTTCTTGATGGTTTGAGATGAAATGGAAGAAATTTCACTCTGTCTCTTAATTCAGCGACGGTGGCTGTTGTATACTACCAGTCGCTTATATTTTATGCTCCACATTAAAAGACGAAATAATACCTGAGAAATCATTGTGTGTAGCGAATAAAAATGGCTATCAGGCAGAACAATGAATTAAGGACGCACTTGATCTGCGATAAATAGGAATTCAAGATTGCTCCTGTTCATTGGTTGGATAAAGCGCATGGTCAGATTAATTCAGAGGAGAGAAAAATGCGCAGGGATCAACTTCTTTGCGTTTTTTTTTTTCGGAAGAAACTCTGTGCTTGCTAATAAGGACTCGCCGTTATAAGGACTAATAATTTTGTGTTCTTGTTGAGCAAGAACTTTGGAATTAGGGAACTGCTGACATGTTGCTGTTATTGGCACTCTCTTATCTTTCGGATCATTGCGCCCCGGCCTAACGTGGATGGAGTAACAGTTCTATGCAGCTCATTTGCTGCCGTGAATCGCTTTATAATAAAGAATACCTTTCGCTAGCATTGCACAAACATTCACTAGTTAAAAGCAACCTTGAAAGCAATGTAAATTCTTCGCAGGTCCCCTCCGCGCTGTGCGGCGCAAACATTTTGAGAAATCAAGAAGAAAACGAATTGCTCTGGTGTATATTGATGACTTAAAGTTTCTGAGAATGTTTGCGAGAAGGACAATAGGGCTTATAAAGGAAGAAACAGCGCGACGAAACACGGACACACGAAGAAATGACACACACACGAGCGCTGGTGTGTCAGCGCTCGTGTGTGTGTCTTTTCTTCGTGCGGCCGTGTTTCGTCGCGCTGTTTCTTCCTTTAAATGCATTACCAACTAGCCCGGAACCTTGCTCTTCTGGACAATAGGGCTCCAGATTTGGGTCAGAAAGTGAGCATAAAGGACGCGGGCAAAAATGAATAAAATGAAAAATAGGGGGACTTTTCTAGAGGGAATGGGGAACTAGTGGCTCGGATGTTTCCGCGGCCAAGAAATAGCGGCACTACAATGTGTTACCGGCATTTCGAGAAAGCGGTATATTTAACTGTTTTTCTGACAACTTTGCTCAAGCAAGAAATTAACGAAGGGACCGAAGTAAAGACCTAAGCACCTCTTTATCTGCGCAGTGAGGCGCTAGATCACTCGGCTGTCGCGCGGCGCACATACGTGCGTTTGGAAGTGTTTGCTTATAGCACTACGCCCTCAGATGCACTGTTTTTGAAAATGGATAATATTGCTGCTTGCTTCGAAAGCATGGAATTGTACACAGAGAGGCCCAGCCCCTTTTCTATTGGAAGCCACTGAATAAAAGAACACCTTTAAGCTTCAGGTTGTCCAAAATCGAATCAGGGCAACAAAAATGTTTTTGTCCTTTTTGTAGGCGCCATTGTTGAAACTGTGAAGGGTGCTGGAACAAATGTCAGGCATAGCATCAATACAATGCTGGTGTTGACATGTGCGGGGGATGAACTAGACTCTATATCCAGTCGAAAAATTCAGTCCGTTGCCTGCTCGTTGAGTTGTACGAGAAATCACGCATTTTCCCACTGAAGCGCCGTAGGCCACAAGCCTCACCGCGGCTAGCTAGAAGCTATGCCAACCTCAGATAACGACTATAGACGGTTTCCACTGCTCAAAAAGTGATGAAGTGGAGCTGGTGTCTGCTGGCGAATATCCAGAGGGTAGCGATAGCGGCTGAGTGACCTTGTTTTGGTTGTATCCAGTTACGCTAGTGTAACTGTTAACACTTTGCTTGCTTATGTAGTTGAAGTTTGTGTGAGGAGAGGTTTAAGAGCTTCTGTCTGAAGCTAGACCACCTTCGATTCTTAGACGTGCCCCAACACCTCTGCACAATCGTGTAATTGAATTTAACTTCCCTTCAAACAGAGCCGCCAATGTAGGGTTCGAGCCCTAGAGATAAGGCGCAGGATTACGAAGTCATGACAAATGAGCCACCTTAGCTGGTCCCGAATAAAGGTAGGCGATGGATTATTTGCGATCTAATGTAAAAGTTGTGATCAGGCACAGTGCACATGACCCCAGGAGGTGTATGGACCAAGCTGGACGTTTCACGAGTAATGATGTCTGCACCACCCAACTTGAACAAAGAGAAGAAATCAATTCCCTACGTCAGCGACGCTCCTAAGTCTAGTTACCTCTGACCACGTACATGAAGGCCAGCGGCTTCCTTGTGTTAGAACTTTTTTTTTTCAAAACTCCGACGATTATGGCGCGTCATCTAAGGCACACGTACCCTCAAGAGTTTCTTAAAGACTCATTTTAATAGACCCGCATCCTTAGCGACCAAGAAATTTCGCAACACTTCTCTGAGCGGTGCCGTACCTGAGACAGATTATATCGTGCGTAGAGTAATTATACTGAACGAACGAAATTTCTCTTTTCCTCCTCTGGGGAAGTCCACACGGGTAGTCGACACAACACAGGAAGCCAAAATCATGAGCCTCGTCTACTCAACGTCAATCGTGCTGATTTATTTCTCGCAAAAAGGCGAAAGAGCAAAATGACCGATTGCCCTAACAGCAGAACTGTGTAGCCTGGTAACGCGGGTACAGGTGATTCTCAAAAGCACTCTACTTGCGCTGAGCCCAGTGAGTGGTATGCGCTAGCAAATTCAGGATAACGCTTCAAGAAAGAATCAAGCGATCAAAGTGAAAAAGATATGCAGTGTATGCTCCTTACAAAATGCGAACAGGGCAGAAAAGAAACCCCAACGCATCCTTCTTCAAGCAATCATTCAGTGTTGTTTTTTTGTAATGGTTCGTTTCACAGGTAACGTATGACTGGCAGTCTAGACGACAAATAATGTACTCTCCGCTGCGCAAGGTTTGCGCACGGAAACTTGGAAACTTAGCATTGGTTTGTAGAGGAATGTGTACAACCTTGAATGACGAACATCTTAGTGTATTTGACTTTGAAGGAAGGCTCCTATGAAAAATCAACTTTCTTGGCGAGCTCGGTTTGATAGCCAACATTTTCTAAATCTAGCAGGAGATCCGGCTTTTGCGCACACGTAAAGGAGAAATATTACGACAGTTCGCAAATATTTTGCGATGCAGTCAACGGAATAGAAGCCACTGCCCACGGTGAGCGGTTAACGAAATATGGCTAAGTAAGACATATGGTTTGAGGATGAACGGGATGTCGACAGTGACCATCCGGCCACGGAAGAAGAGGATCAAGGCAAGACCTAATGGGAGCGTGGGTTGTGAAGAGTAGCAAGTATTAATGCCGACGGGGATCTTGCATGCTTTGGCGTGCCACTCTTTGTGGCAGATCAAGAAAAGAGCACGCAGACAACGAATATAACACCAGCAAAATGGACTCTCCTGTCTTCATGTCTATGCAGCAACACCGCAAAGGGACACGCATTTCATTGAGGGACTTCGAAAGCTTACCACTGCCAGCGCAGCAGAGTGGGCGTAGCGGATTTTGGTCTTCGTTTGTTACGCACAGCTCGCAAACAGAAAGCATCGTGGTCCCTAGTGCCTGTTGCATCGGCGCATTTGTACGACTGTCGGTGGGCGGCACTGAATCTTTCCCGGCTTTAGCTCCATTGATTGAACCCTTTCTATCAATAACTGTTAAAGAAGGGAAAGGAGAGACGCATGAAAATACCAAAGTGGGCGTTTTTTCCCATAGCGCGTCGTGGCTAACTTCCCGCTCATTGCAAGGTGTAAGTGGCCGATCTATCATTAGTCCCATCCACAAAGCATTTTCATCTAGTTGCATGAACACAGGTCTAAGTTGCCTCACGCTCTCGTAGGCGTACGCCAGCTAATGCGCAAAGCAAATTATTAAAGCACACGCCAATCGTTAAGACTATGGTTTACGGTTTATTGGAGTTTGAAGGGACGCCACAGTGAGGAGCTCAGGGAAATTTCTAAAATCGTTAAGTGAAAACAGTTTATTTTTGGTTACGCAACTGCAGCCGATGTGCACGTAGTGCTCAGAAAGCATTTCGCTCATCACGTCCCGAAGGTCATCCGCATCCTCTGATCATCGAAAGACTATGACACGAACGGTGATAATCTATCAGATGTGAAGGTTGGGTTTGTTGATTATGTTGGGGTGTGACTATGTTTATTAACAAAATTTGATTTGAGATTTTCCGATCATCTGATAGACAATTTTTCTATCTTTCAGAAAATGTACTGCAGTTTTCGTATCCGCGATTTCAAAAGTAATTTTTATGTCCTTTTTCTTCGTCACATCGACCTCAAAGTGGGCGCTCCTCGACGTGGTCTCTTCGTTTCGAATCATTGCAAAAATTCAATGATCTGTTATTTTTTATTAGAAATTCAGATTTTGTTCTTGCTTTGTAATTGGCTTGGTTTCTAGTATATTTTTGAGCCACTGGGGCTCCTCCTGTAGCTCTTCTGTCAATCAAATCTTGATGAATGGAATGGTTTTCTGAGTTTTCTGGATGTTTTTCTGAAAAAAACGTCTTTGGACGTCAGATATGTTTTTCAAAGGAACTTTAATGCATAAGGAAACAAAGTTTTAAAAAGATGTTAATTATTGGAATTTACATAACTGCAACTAGAATCATTAACATAGGTGCAACTGTAGTATTCCGACTTCAAACGAAAGCATCCACTCATATGCGGCAATTTTAATGCATACAAAAACTAAAAACATTACAAATCGAGCTTTGCTGGAAGCCCATAAATTTATTTTCTCTTATGTGAAGCGCCGGTTATTAATTTCGTACAAGATAGCAACACTGCTGGTAGTAGTTTTTAAGAAAAAAGGTTCATTAGTAAGAAAAATAAAAAATAGGAAGAAAAATACCAAACAAAATTTATACCTACGTTACAGCTCTAATGCAAGCTGCGACTATATTTAACACTCCTTGAGATTCCTTGATTGCATAGCTTTAGAATTTGAAGAGCAAATTTTAGACAAATGTAGCTATTGTTTAGTAGACAACCAGCTCCGTAATCTTCTTTAAAGCTACTCCCCACAATGCGGAATAAGCTGAAGAGTGCTTTTATTGACCCGCTGCAGGTAATGTTCGCGATGGCGTGCTCATGGAGGCTGTTTCTTTAAAGCATACTTTTATTTCCAAACTCTAGCTTCCACCTCCGACGCTGGTGTTCGCGGCTCTAAGGTGCCGTAATAGCATGCATTGAATAGGTAAATACTGTGAATCCTGCAACTTTTCTTGCGCTATGCACATGCACTGTTTAAACTATAAAGTTTTAAAGTTTTTTAAAGTTTAAAAAGTTTAAAGTTTTTTTATTGACCAAATTGCGATCCAAAATATGCTTTTCTTCTGTAAAGTATGTAAGCACAATGTTGTCGAGAGGTCGAAGGAAATCAGTCTGCTTAGCCCTAGTCATGTATTAAAATCAGGTCGTCACAGATAATAGTCGAAACTATAAAATACATTTAGAACGCTTATTTACCGGTAAACGCCGTTACCGGTTAATCAGAATTTTACTGGAACTTATTTCGCAACTGTTTCTCATTTCTTTCGAATTTTATTTTCGTTTTGGGCTCACTTAATCTTCGGTAGTAAAAACACTTTTCATAACTAATTAGGCAGCAGCAGTCGAAAATATAACGTTGGCAGCTAGGCCATTTTCTTTTTATTTTGCTGTTTTATAGGATCAAAATGAGCGCCATTCTCGGAAGCACCAGATCAGGAAGCGAAACACTTCCTCGAAGGTGTGCCTCCTGGGCTGCCTTAGCAAGAAGCACGCGATGGCAAGGCACACTGCTCTCCCAGCGGGGTGTCAGCTTGTACACTTACATCTACGTAGAAACGAAGCTTTTATCCCAATATCCTTTCAGGCTATTGATGAAGCCACCCTTTCAAGAAATACACTCGTTATCAAAAGTACTTGTAAAAATCCGTTGCAAAATCCGCCGTAAATAACCGCAAAAGACGTTTCTGTGGTCAAGAAGTAGGCTTCCTTCGTGAAACTTGGGTTGTCGCTCCGAATATTTTGAGAAGAATCAGATAATAATTGAATTATTTTATATTCTACTCTAGGCAAAGCTTATACACCACTTGAAGAGCATCAACGCTTGAGAAAAATAAAAATGGTACTTTTTCCAGTAGGCACTTCGAAATGTGGATTATATGCATGCAGTAATGTTATGGCATGCATGGCTTTCAACCGAATAATGGCGAAGAATATTTCTACAGAAATGGCCACGATGAAAGAGCTTATTCCGAAAAGATTAATTCTGGCCTACCAGGAAGTGAACCGAGCCCTTCATTTCACGCTTCAGGGAGCAACGATTCAGCACATTTTCACGACGAATAGCCGCTAGAAACCAAATGCTTCCTGCAAGACAGATAGCCGGTTTGCCTCGAGCTGCTGAATGATTCAAGGCTAGGCAGCAGCAATCGCACGGCAGAGTGCGGAGAAAAATGTTTCTTGAGAGGCAAACATTCTCTCGTTTCAGTCTGCCGCCACGGAACTTCTTATCTCCACCGCCTAATGGTCCTTCAGGATTGGCGGAAAACTACGGAAACCAATCCACGCCTCGAGTTGCGCTCATTTTTCACGTGCACTCGAGCTTGTCGTGCGTAAGACGCAACAGGAAGTCACGTGGTGAGTGGGCCCATGGGCCTGAAAGCTCGGAGTAAAATTTGAGCTTAGCTTAACTACAGCGCTCTTTATAAAAAAGGCGTAGGATGCCAGCACGGTGGCTGGTTGATTTGAGGAGGACAATAGTAGGCTAAATTATTTCGTGACATTAACGCTCTGCTCTGCTTTGTGTTCTTTTTATGCAGTTTTGACCTTCTTCTGTCTCTGATTCTTCTTTAGTGGAGCCCCTTACTGCAGTGTGGATATATTAACCTCTGCTTAGACGTGAAAGAAAGCATAGCTCGGGTTTTCATTAAACTTATTGCACCGTGGATATATGTGTTCATAGCAAGCGCTCACACTTATACATTCACATCAATGACAATTTAAACTCTCTGTTATCCTGCTTCGGTGGCTCAAATCTCCCGGCATTTTGTGTGACTTCCTCCATGCCTGTCAGATGGATGGCAGAGGCTGGCAGTTTAACAGGCGCGACGAAAGGCTGTGGTGTTCGCTCAGATAGGATGTACTCGTTGGAATGTTCTGCAGTGAACAATCATGACCTACTTTTCGTTATATATGTATGTTAATCGGTACTTGGCGATAGGAAATTATGACAGGCTTTATTTCAGTTTATTATGTTGAGCGGCGTGCATTATTTACGGTAGTTTCTTATGGCTGGTTTTCTTTTTGATCCGGAGACGAGGGCCGCGAGGCTGTATTTCCAAGAGAGCATATCCCGTTTCCATCAAGAACTGCGAACAATAGTGTGTGTGCCATAGCGGCTGTGTTGAATAGAACTCTAGACAGCCACAGTAGCACAGGCACCAGATATAGACAGGCATGTAGTTTTAAGCAGCGGAAAGCGAAGCTGATCTGTTAGCGCCGCCCCTTATTGGAAACCGCTTGAGGCTGTTGTTTTTTTTTTTTTATGGCGACTGTTTCCTTGCCTCCAGGCTTCACACAGACTGCGGACGGTTCTAGCCTTCGTGGCACTCGTAATGCTATCGCCGTAGCCAGGAGGTACCGTAGTGTATGGCTTCGGAACATGAACAACTGAAATTTTCGAGAGCACCACCTTCTGAGCCTCTCAGGTTTAAATCACTAGATATTTGTCTAGGCGGGTTTGTCGTTTTCTTTTTTTTTAGAAATAAAAACTCCTCAGAAAACTGATTCGCGAAGGCATTCTCATCAGCCAGGAACATAACGCAAGTGCTCTCGCTTGTGACATAAAACGCTCACATTCTTTACTACAGACTAGTCCTCTTACTCCATTCGCCCAAAATAAGCAGTGGCTAGACTTTATTTGCCAAAGGTACGCCGAGACCACAATGGTGGGCTGTGGATTATTTCGAACATTAGTATGCCCTGCACAACCTTCATTCTTAGTAAATGAGCGCTTTTCAGCAGTTACGTTATGAAGGATGCTTTGCGCGGTTCATGGTGCTCGTTCTTGTTCGTTGGCCTTAACAAAGCATAACGATTATAGTAAAATGAGCACGATGCGGGATGATGACTGCCGAATCCCATGTCGGGACAGGCTGGCAATTCTTTTTGCAGAAAAAATAGGGAACGATTTTTGCGGCCTCTACATATCAAGGTCACATGAACTACAAGGTGGTTGTGGAGCTTCCTTTATATCAAAAGTAAGCTACACTATTCCGTGAGGTTCCGTCTCATGAGGGGACTTGGTACCGCAAGGGAAACGTAATATAGTCTTCTCCGCGGTGTTCCTGAGAACTTCACTAAACCCTACCCCTTTTCTCTTTGGTAAAATAAAAAACAGAAAAATAGGGAGTCAGAACCTCTAGCAACCGGCACCGAAAAAGTAAAAACAAAACATACAGACGCAGCAGCGGAAACGTGTTCGCATAGTGTTGTCTTTTTTGTCCATCCCGACTGCTTTTCTAGCACACTTGCTTCTGCATTATAAAGCTGGCTCAACATCTCTAAATGAGGTAACTGCATTTTAGAATATTTGCGTGGTGAATATTTGCAGAACCTCCACTTCACTCGTGCTCCCTGAGAAGTCATCCCAGAAAAGCCCTGTCGTGTTTACCTTAGGAGCAGAAACTTCCTCCATCGCAGAGTTCCCGGTGGCGACTCAAGAATTATTCATGGCAATACAAGGCGGCTGTGCTTGCTGAATTCTCTCCTAGGATTTCATGCAGGGCTTAGCCCTTCGAGGTTCATCAATTTTTATGAGTTTTCGGCTAGGGAGGGCAGTCCCAAGCTCACGGAATTGCTTTGACACTCCCGGTGGTTTGGCAGCTCTGAAAAAAAAAGGTGATAGGCAAAGGTCTAGTTAATTACAAATATTGCATTTTCAACTTTAGTGCTCTCTGAACTGGCCGCTGCGAAGTTGTGGACTTGATGGGAATGCGTTTTATAGTTTGAGCTTGTGGTAGGGGGCTGTATCAATTCACAAGCAGGAGAATTAGCGTGCATTGCAAAGTTTTAGCCAACAGGAACCAGCTGACTACTTCGTCGTGGTAGTGCTCTTTTTAGTAATGACCTCATAAGGTTTAGATTGGTTTCAAATCTCCACTTCTAGATGATTTGCCTGATCTTTGTGCATAAGAAAGGTGCGATGAGTTAACGATGGTACAACACACTTTGTCACAATAATATAAATGACAGCTCATTTGTAATTTGCGAGACACCATCGCCCAACAAGGGGAGATTTCGCATGCATAGCGCTATATAGTACAACTTGAAGATTTTGCTGTAACATAAAATAGGCACAGCAGAAATGAGCATAGCCGTTATCAAATAGTGCCAGCGAGGAGAGTACCCTGTGGTTACTTGCGTATAGACTTAGTTAACAGTCTTCAATTAATATGGTATACTTTCAACTCTAAGGTGGAGCACTTGCGGTATCCCTGAAAATAAAACTAGAGTTGCCCTTATACTGAAGTAATTAGGGTGAAAATCGGAATCTACTTTCTTAATACGTAAAATTATTAAACAAAGACCATGTGATTGAGAACGTTCCAAAGTCCGAGACTGAAACGAGGCCTCCTCAAGGGGGTACCTAAGAGCAGTTGAAACACAATATGCAATAGAATTATTGGCAATAGCATCCTGTAAGATACATTTATTTCTAGCTGGTATTGCAAAATAATGGAGGTGCCATGCCAATATTGGCAGAATGAATAAAATGTGAGTATAAATATGTGAAATAAAGGTAAGCACAACAACAAAAGAACGCAAAACAATGATATATGTACAATGGTTCACTGCAGACGCAAAGAACAAAAAAAAATACTTCAAGGCACATTTTTTACGATGAAACGTAGAAATTCCAAAATTATTCCTTAAATTTATGCAATCCTGTTTTTGTTTAAATGACAACGTATTCCATAATCTAATGGATGGGAAATAGATGATAACTTTGCCTGTATTCAGTGCGCACTTTCTTAAAATAAAATTACTAAGAGTAAGCCTTGTGAAGCTTGGTTCACAAGTGATGACTTTTATGCATAACGCATTCGCAAATTTGCTTATTGGTACGTTGCAGTAAGAAAATAACCAGTCTTGATGGAAAAAGTGAGAAGCCGTGCTCTGCATGTGGCTGTCACGATGAGGCTGATGAACACGGACGAACCTTTAGCAGGGGCTGCATCATTAGTTTGTACGTTATTCCAATAATGTACCAACTTGCCCGGCTTATTCCTCTCTTGGATTTAACTTCTTCTACCTCGAGCTCATCTGTTCCATGTTTTTTTTTTCAAGGTTTTTCCGTGTGCATCAGCCTCAACGAGAAAATAACCAGGTTTTGAAGCGAAAAGCTACACTAGGCTCGTCAACACCGCGCTTCGCGTGAGCCACACTACAGATTTGCCACAGCTGCGCATGCGCGAAACCGAGTGACGTCACGCGGAGCGCAGGTGGCCGCTGCTTCCGCAGCAGTCGTCGCCGCCACGCGCTACTGCGCATGTGCGCCGCCGCTTCTCCTCCTCGCCACCGTTTGACCTTTCCCCGCAGCCGTGCGCAGTGCGCATTTGACAGGAGGGGTATATAAAGCGCGCTTGCCCATAGAACAGGCGCAGACACTCGCCATGGAAGGAGAAGAAGAAGCAACAGTCGGACGGCGCAGAAACACCGATCGAGAAGTGGTAGCTTGGGAGCTGGCTGAAAAGCAGCGAGAGGTTTTCGCTGGTTCCTTGCCTCACGGCGTAGTCGAGGTGTCTGCTGAGAGGTGAGGCAGTTCATGTGGAATTTCCTTTCAATAAAAAAAGCAAACATCATCAACCACAATAGCGGACTACAGCAAATATCAACGCAGCAAGCAAGGCGCTTTAGTCAGAGTAGAAAGAGACTAACGTTTATGCGGCTGCGACGGAAACATAACACGAAAGATCCTCGAAGTAGGCGTCCCCACCTACGATGATATTATTGAGATCAGGTGGAAGCCTTTTACTTCTTTTGGTAGGCAGTCTACACTCGCAGTAGTTCGTGGGTTCTATCAGAAGAAGAGCTCGAGTTGCAGGTCTAAAAAATTACCCACCCTGGCTTCACGGCCAATAATTGAGACATAACCGGGGTACAAGAACTCTCATGGTAAGACCACCTTTCGAAAAAAAAAACAGCTACCAAAATCGCACTTGTCCCTATAAAGCATCGCGTTTACTTCTATGCAGCAGAACCTTACCGACAAAACGTTTCGTATTTTGTTATTTCCACCCGCTCCCGACAAAGCGATGTATTAAAGACTGTATTAAAGTATTAGTGTTTGTACTCAGGGATCCGATAAGCGAAAAAACCGCGACCACGCCTACAAAAACTGCTCCTACCCGAATGACAGAAATATGCAAAAGAGTAGGATTGCTAAAAAGAAAAAGCGGGAAAGAACAAAGCCATACAGCCCAACAGCGCACACGTTGACTTGAAAAAAGGCGATCCAGAGATCAAAAACGACAGTGTCATATTCGATGGATGGGTCTTTGCTCAAAGTGAAAAAAAATAGTTTCTTGATTTTCAATATAGAAAAAAAGTACACAAAACTCGTATTCAAAGGAACGAAGTTACTCAACCTCTTCTGAGGAAGGGAACGCAAATGAGGATCTTCTTTTTTCCCAAGGCCACAGTAAAGAAATGAACCCTTCAAAATGCTCACCTAGTTTGGCAAAGTTTCAAGATGGACGTGAGGGAGTCTAATACGTGGAGCCATCTTTTTAGATTTTGGCTGCTTCTTTAATCCTGTGCTAAGGTTTTCTTATTTTTTGTCGTTTTCGTATCTTTTCTTTTCTGCCAAACGCATCGCTTTCGATCTGCTGAACTGCAAAGACTATCGTAGAAGTAAAATGGCCAACCGAACGGTACGAACTACGTTACCTCGAGACGCGAAGAATGCATTTCTTTCCCAATCATTCTTTACCTATCTTGTGGGCTATCTTTTCATCCTGCATGCTGTGTTACACATCTAAAAAATTGACCGCCAACGTAGAGAAACTTTCTGAGCATAAGAATTGCTGGTTATCTTTCTGGCCTCAAATTGCATGCTCGCGTAGACACAAGCATCAAAAGAACCAAGGCGGCATCTCAGAAAAGTGACGACCGAGGACGCTGTCGAGCTGCCCCTGAAATTTGCGTTGCAGAGGCATAACCATCCATTTGGAATCATGGAGTGAACAATGAAGGTGAAGCCTCAAAGCGCTTACCAACGTTTCGACAACAGCACTTGCTGGGAATCTTTACGTACACTTTAGAATTAGCGGTGGCGTGGGTCAAAATATTTTGGTTCGCTAAATCCGTGTATGACTAATACAGACGAGACACGGCGAAATGCTCAGGGCTGAAGAGCGACCAAATTTTGTAGTGGAGACCATTGTGGCCGCAGGCTTAGTTGTATGCACACAAGGAGCCGTAATGTTTCCCGACGCATACCTGAGAGCAGCACGTAAAAGGAAGGGGGAAAAAAAGGTGAGATATGACCTAATCATTAATTTTTACGATGCTGACAAATATAATGAATGCTGCATCCCATGAAATGATGACAGTGAATTTTATGCCGCAAGCGCATCTGCGGCCAAAGAGAGCCGTTTGCTAGAGGTGCTCTCAAAGACCTATTTTCCAAGCATTTCACACTGATTAAGCCGAGTACACCAGGACAGGGGAATCTTGTACCCAGTGCATCACCTCTAGGTACCCGGCGGCACTGTGCATCGAACAACGCACCTCCTGCATGCGATGCGAAGCTTAACAACTTTGCCGCCTCTCCGGTCCTATACCACAAAGTACTGTTGTGTTTGAGACGCGCCATAGTCAAGGAGTCTCGATGAATTTTAGCTACGTGGAGATCGTTGACCTCCAATAAAATCTCAATACAAGGGAGTTACTGCACTGCTTCTCTGCCTTAGAGGGATCACATAAGCCGTAATGAGAACCGAGAAGTAAAGTTGAAAATTTCCGGAAATTTTAGAGAGATAGCTTTGTTCTGCTAGGTGCAGCCGGGTATCGCCTTTTGTGCAACATAACTCTGGAAGGTGGTGCCCAAAGAGTAACCTGGGAGGCAGCTGGGCCACCTAGGTCACGCCACCTTGCGACGTCATCTCAACCTGCCCACCAAATAGTGTGCAAGCTGCCCGCCATGGAAGGTGGCAGTTAATGATTGCTCGCTCTGGAAGAGCAACCTGGGCCGCACAAGGCCCACCGCTGGGAGCACCTGCCATCGCAGGGCAGTGTTGAACACTGGAGGAGACAAGGAAACAAGTGTTTTTTTCCCAGAAGTATTGGAGGCATTAAAATTAGTAAAAACAAGAAAATGCGCACCGTTTACTGCCTGTTACGGGCAGTTTCAAACCAAAAATATGTTATATTTTTAATACTTATGTTGAGTATTCAAAGTTCCTCCTGAGTATGGATTCCCAAAAACGATCTGTTTGCTGCGCCAATGGATGTAAAGTCATCTGCGCAGTTCGGACAGGGCAGAGTTTCAAGAATTTCATCTAAGTACAGTCGCAAGAGGAGTCAATCTAGGGATCGTTTGGGATCCGAGAATATCCTTCAAGAAACTGACTACAAAATGGTTCAGAAAAAACGCACAAACAAACTCATCAGCAGACTTCTTTAAAAGTATTCTTTTGTCTCTTGAGCGAATAGCATCAGAATGCCAGAAGTATGACGTGCTGTCAAAATAAGATGTACACCTTTCGGGCAGTTTTGTTATTTGGAAACCATATAAGTTTGAAGTCTTCACGCTTCGAGGTCTCGCATCCTTGCCGCCGTCAAGACGCTGACTATGCAGGCGACTACTCCCATTTAAATATGACCGGCTGATGATCTAAGGGGGAAAAAAATCCCAGCACTTAAGGTGTGTGTGCCTACTGGATGCCTTATGCTGGAGCAACGCTGAGGCGGGAAAAGCGAGACAAACTTTCGTGCGGTTACGACGGGGCTAATCGTATACAATGCCATGGAAACTGAGGATCACAGGAAAACGGCATGGTTTACATCAGTAGAGACTTCAAAGGTTATTAGAGAAGTTGACAATAACAGAAACTTTAAATCACGCCAACCATTCACAACATTAGTTTCCTGAACAAACGCAATAAACTTGCTTTTGCCTGAAAGTAATTAAGATAATGATGCTGCAAGCAGTTAAGTGGTCAGGTACATACGTGACTCTCACGTAAAGTCTGCTCAATACGCTTTGCAGGAGGCTGTTATGACAGAATTTTTCAAGTTTCCCCTATAATCTACATGCTTGGCAGCTGGCAGCATGAGTTTTTTCAAAAACTAAAAATTTAATTGCCCTCATCTTACGAGTGCTTGCAAATATTTTTCTTTTCTGATGTGGCAAAGATTTTATGCCTATATAAGAGGCCACGAGGGAATAGCGCCTTACTTAAAAGTCAGCGTTCTCATGCAGAATAAGACCACATGACACTGTGATATCGGCTTAGCTGCAGTTCGGTTGGAGCAGAAAGTAAAAACCACCATGTGAGACTGCAGCGGACGACTTTTTCGTGCAGCATACATTAAAGCACCTTAATGAGCTCACCAGTACTTTTCTATTTCATGGGTAAATTGCATATTATTTTGTAACTGATAAGAATAGCTAACGCTCGCATTTTAGTTACATTTAATACAAGTCTTCGCAATTTCAATCTTCACTAAAATAACTTTTAATTGGGCTATTTAAGAGGTACTAATGCGTGCTCGTTCTTTCTATTTAGAACTCCGCCTGCCACGATGAAAAATGAACCTTTTTTTTAGATATCTCATTTTTTTCTCCAACCTCCAGAATAAAGCCAACTTATGCCCAATATAGCGAATGCCACATATATTAAGAGTAACACAGGAAGATGCTTACAACTCTGAGGAGCTAAGATGAGTAATTACGTTATTCTAGAGCTAGTAACCTGGTAAACAAGGCGTCTTATCAAAATTTTACATTGTCGCGAGCTGTGAGGTGTAACCCTGCGCCAGCCACTTTTCACCCAAATGGGCGACTTTACGCTCTAAGTTCTCACTTGATGTGGTTCAAACATTCGAAACGTTCGGTTCTTTTTTTCTCTTTCGAGAAAGTATTCGTAGTTCCTACGTTAAACGCGTTATGATGTTTATAAGCAGTTCTTTACGGCTAAACCTTACACATGTCATCCGATGATTCTAAAAATGTCAGAAGAACAAACAGGGCCCGGAACGGGTCGCAGAGGACTTGAGGTAAATGGGCACAGTAACCGGCTATAAATGCCAAGCTGGTCATTTGCCGACAAGTCATGGCTCCATGAGGCCTGCTACAGTAAGAATAAAGTAACTGTACCGGACACCTGCTGCAATAACGGGTAAGCTTGGTAGATTGCCACATGTGGCAGTGGATGAACGAAACTGTATGGAAGCTAAGCGCAGGCTCCACGCGCGCAGCTTAACCAACGGCTGTAGCGAAGCGGTATGACAGGGCAGGCACTCTCGTGGATTTTGACGGAAGTGTAAACCACGTCGTGAAACTACCAGCCGGCTGTTGTTCAGAGGTTAGGCTGGTTGCAGGGCACCTAATCCTACCACCCGCACTAAAAACTCGCATCATCTGCTTGCCCATTCTCCTCCGTAAACCGTTCAGTTTCTCTGCGTGTACACTTTGCTGTCATCCACTTTTCATTTCAGCGATGAATGCAAGACGCATGAATGCTCACGTCTTTTAGGCGCGCCTTGCTCGTGCCGTGACAGAAATTCCATATTTCTTTCTCTTGTTCATATAACATCTCAGTTCAAGAGACTTCATCCTGGAAAAACATTACCGTCTTACAAGATATTCTGCAACAATTTTCTCTCGCAGCTAGTTTCTCCCGTTACAATATCTGGAGGGTATGCCCATTTGTAAAAAACTTCCGTAAGAAATCCTTTAAAATTAATGGGCCCCTTTGCTGGCTTTCATCGCCAACGCTGAAAAATCAGGTTTTTATTTCAGATTAATCGTGTTCTTTTATAAAAAAAACCGCTTATCTTAGGAGTGCGGAAAATAAGTCAACTGGCCTTCGCAGCATTAAGCTTTGAAAACAATATTCACTCGTTACGATTTGTGTAACTTTGTCCACTCCACAATCGTTTCTCTGACATCTCTCCTTCATCCGAAAACATCCGCATTGAAATATGGGTTACATGTCCGCGTACCACAACATGCCACTGGGAGGCACTGAAAAACGCTAAATATTGTGCCGCCGTCCAAGGGATCTGAAGGAAAAAGAACCTTTAAAAATAAAAAAGTGTGGGAGTATGCTGTGTCATCCTTACTTCTGTAGCAAAAAATTACAGACAGTCAGTGTGACTGACGCGGCATAATATTGATTAGCCTTAGTATTTTTGCTAGGCAGAAAAGTTGCTGTCGCTGACGGTTTCGGACAGTGCGAGCGGGTGGTGAGGTACGCCCTCTCTCCTCTCCACTTCCTGGAACCAATCCAGCCATTACTGTGTGACATGCCGACACGACAATTTAACCAACACTGCGCGCCTTTTCATTGAAAATATTTTCATAATTTTTTGTTTGGTTTGGTCTATAGGGGTCTAACGTCCCAAAGCGACTCAGGCTATGAGGGACGCCGTAGTGAAGGGCTCCGGAAATTTCGACCTCCTGGTGTTCTTTAACGTGCACGTACATCGCACAATGCACGGGCCTCTAGAATTTCGCCTCCATCGAAATTCGGCCGCCGCGGCCAGGATCGAAGCCGCGTCCTTCGGGTCTGCAGCCGAGCGCCATAAACGCTGAGCCACGGTGGCGGTATAATTTCTTTTACCGATTAGAATAGCGTAGTTAGCATAGCACAAAGGGAGCGGTTTCGGAACGCGACTTGCCAGAAAAGGATTTCTTAGAACGTGCAGTACTTTTTTTTTCTCAAAGCTTCACCTCACCTTTCCAGTCAACTGAACTATCAAATGGAAGGTAAAGAATTCTGTAACGAATTACTAGGCCTCTTCTTCAACCTAGTCTTGAAATAATAGCAATTTTAACTGAAGGTACAGTGTAATACCCGTGCTTTCTAAACCGAATTGCTAAACCGAATGTTCATTCTTTACTTTTGCTTGCATTAAAAAAAGAAGAAACTTGTAGACCAGGGTGCTGAAGCAAGTGCGTGCGATAGTACTGTCGACAAACAATTTCAATTTCATGAGGGCCGAAAGGAGAATAGAATTCAGAAGCTTTCGTCTACAGAAGGGTCACGAAATTGATACCAGCCGAGAATTATACTTAGGAGGTAGGATGATATATGCGATGGCTTTAAAAAGAGCGCGACAATGCAACAAACCGATGTGCGATGTGTCACTTAAAACTAGCAGATAGTTATGAAAAGAAAAAAAAGCCAGGTGACTCTCTCACTGAGTCTGGACGCGTCATGTGCGCTTTGAGCGAAGGGTTAGAAAATGGGATTAAGTGAGAGAAAGAAGTGTTCGGACAGTATGTGAAAAGCTTTACGCTCACAAGGCTCGTTGTCGAGTCTTGTAGTAGTACACTTGTGCAGCTCTTAAGCGCGAAATATCCGCAGGATGAGGAAAATTTCAGACTTTGCCTGACGCACCTGTGGATCTTCGTGTGTGCGATATAACGTCGTGCTGTAAGGCTGGCAGTCTGCCCAGCACAAAGTGAGCTTTTGTGGGCAGCTCGAAGCCACTTGAGGGCGGCAACATGGTGTCGCCACTCACCAATCTGCCCACACTGAGAGGCACTCCTGTCAGGAAGCGCGACGTCTAGATTGTAAAGCGAAGCACGCTCTGATTGCACAGGTTAAGTATGATGCTTTAGTTTGCTTAGCTTTATGGCACGTAATGATTTTTGAAGTTCTGTAGACAAGAGAAACAGGTTTAGATGTCTCTTTTAAACGCGTCCGCTGAGATTTATGATGTTTACTTTGTTGGGTGAATGAAAGCAAACGCTGAATATTTGATTATTTGACTGAATAATAAGCGAAGTTCCGTTATAAATAGATAAAATGCGACATACAATATGTTGAAGGCAGAACCTAGGCAGTATCATTCCATAAGAACGCAACGCGCCACTATCAAGATAATTTTATTGGCAATTAATCTGGATAGAACAGGCCTATACAGACAACTGGGCTCTTCGGCTCAGTCGATTAAGTAGCGCTGCTTGAAATGAGGTCCGTAAGACATCTTCATTGTTCCCAGAAGCGTTCTTTTCTAGATCAGAGATGAACTGGGCAGCATCGCGTATGAGACTGGATTCAATCACATATTTCCCCTTGTTTCGAAGGAAACAGACACTGCGAATTTCTGATGTACGCGGTCAAAAAGAACATTGCGGTACATTATTTCAAAGGCCAGAATCCAAGAGCGCTGCTATATCTTTCACTAGAGGCTGAAATGAACAAATGCTGCGTCAGTCACGAAAATAATGTCATGGCATAAATTTGCTAGTACTAGGTAAGTTTGCAGACGACGCGTTTGTTTCTACCTGCTGCAAAGTCTCAGCACTAAATAGTATGAGGTGCTTTAGTCTTTCTGTGTGTAGAGGGCCGGCTTCAACGAAAAATGATTTTCCGATTCATTCTTCTTGAATGACACCTTACTTGTCACAATGCTTTTAAGCATTATTTCTCTCCTATCATGTTTGGACCTCGAAGATGAAAGCGTATATCTTCCGTTATGACGCCTTACAAGAAAGTATTTCAGAAGTAAAACAAATATAGCCTTTATGTATACCGCCGTCCCAACATTGCACTTGATGAAATGGTTTCGCAGACCGCAACGACCCTTTCGAGGGTAATGAGTGGTATGCCTGGCTTGAGGATTAAAAATCCAGGCACCACAGGAAATTGGTCTTAGTCATCTTTCTCCGAACGCTGGATAGGCCCAGTTGCAAAAAGGGTTTTGTTTCCCTTCACGACAATTATGAGCGTTTGGCGTTTTATCGATTGATTTATTGATTGCTGGGGGTTTGACATTCAAAACGCGACTCAGGCTATGAAGGACTCCGCAAAGAAGGACTCCGGAAATTCCGATCACCTGGGGTTCTTTAACATGTACTGACACCGCACAGTGCACGGGCCTCTAGAAATTCGCCTTCATCGAAATTCATCCAAGACGGCCGGGACCGAAACCGGGTCTTTCGGGTAAGCAGCCAAGCGCCATAACTACTGAGCAACATTTTTATAAACACAGGATATATATCTCTCGACGCTTCTTTAGAGAATAGAAGCTGCTGTTTCGTGAGGAGGCGTTCAGTTTTTACATACTGCTCGTATCCTATCGACGATTGGTTAAATGAGGAATTAAATTTAGAGATTCATCGTAATAAAAATCATGACTTCTCAATTAATCATTTTATTTTTTTGTGGAACAGCATAAAAAACTGTAAAGCTGGCTGTTCCCTGCGAAATACTGCTGCTGTTTATTTCATTTCCATTGGAGCCTGAGGCTGGTGCGAGAAGGCTTTTCTGGTATTGGCGGTACGCAGCTTGGGAATCGGTGCAGGTTTCTTTGATGTTGGGATCTTGTGTAGCGTGCATGAGCGCCAAGGCTATGGCCGCGGCTCCCACAACCTCCATGAGGTTGTTGGCATGGAGGATGACCGCGGCTCCGATAGTGACATCCTCGTAGCCGGCGAAAGTGATACAATAGCCTAGTACGGTGCGCTGAGCCCCCACGCGTCCACGTAGAGGGTGGTTGGTGGGTCTGCCTTTGTAGTGTTTGGTGTAATATTCAGCTTGGATCTGGCGTCAGCCCTTTTGTAGGTAGAGATTCCTTTTTCTGTTTCATTTTTTCGGAATCGACTTTTGTAGGCGGACTACCGAAATCATTAAAACATTGCTGGGGTATACAGAGTGCTACTTAGGGTCTTGCGGCACGCACACGGGTTTATTTTCAGAAAGAATAAAAAATATGGGCACAGATGGCGGGCTCTTATAGAAAGGGAGATGATGTTGAAGAAAACACACACAAAGAATGAGTGGCGGAAAGAGGCGTGCAGGGTGTTCAGAGTTGGATGCAAGCTTGTATACATGCACTATTTTACAGACTTAACACTGCATGTGCGATGCCTTATTATAAACACGACGGGCGACATGGCAACACAACATGGCTTTAGACATCTGCATTGCTGCTGCACATGACGGATCAAAACTGCTATACTTGCTTAGTACACTGCTACCGAAAGCGCTAGGTTCGCTGCTGGTGCCATGAAAGAGTACAAATTAAACAGTGTCCTATTTAAAAATAGAAAATTAGTCTCATAGTTGTTGTGCTCAACCGTTTGTGGAGTTCGCGGTTTTTGGATAGAGATGGAACACAGATAGAGATCAGGAGCACGGTACTGAAGAACATAGGTTTCAGTTCAAGCCCTCTAACTGCAGGTTCCAATGAAAGGTGGGGATAAGTCATTGCAACTAGCGTAGCCACGTTCAGGAGAGCAGGAGAAACGGATACTATAGGTAGGGCCAACCGCCATGTCACCTGTATAGCCTCTCAGAGACTGTTGTCAGGAATCCGCGAAGCGGAGGAATAAGAAAAAAAAAGAATCGAAAAATTTAAAGTAGCATGAAGTCCAATTCATCAAATATGCTTATTATTAGTTATGACAAAGAACAGGTATGAAAAGGTGAGGCAAGACTTTTTTCTCAAAAAAATTCCTAAACAAGAGAGCGAAATTGATTAATGTATCCAGAAAACAAATATAAACCGAATAATTCATTGGGAAGATAACTCGCCCCTGTTTTTTGTGTAATATGCCTACCTTGTATTCGCCAAACTGAGAAGACTCTGAGAAGGTTCTGAGAAGGCGGGACTTTATACTGTGCAGAGTTCACTCAAACGTGCAGCGACCTCTGAATGTTTGCCTCAGTTTTACTATTTGCTTCGCTTCAACTTTGGGAGAGGCCACCGCAATGCTCGAGGTCGCAATTTCGACAGAAAAATACGGCAGGATCGGTTGGGAGGTAGACGTGGATGCAAAAACTCGGGAATCGGCCGAAGACAGTAGCGATATGTGTGTACACACGATCCTTGCTTGGACAGTATGTCGAGCGACAGGCGCCTCAGGGCAAGTGACTTTTACTCTATATGTATTGCACCCATGCCAAATGCTGCCTGTCGGTGCAGCCACTCATCTGCAACACAATTGACACAGTGGCAGAAGGTCAAATGAAATTCGGCTAGAACGCTGCAGACGAAGCCACTTCGCCGGGCTGCTGCGTAGGCGATTGGCAACGACGTGATGCGAAGGCAGAGTGCTATACGGAGTCTTCTTTTTCAGAGCTAGACATAGTGGGAGCAGCCGTACCTAGAAAGTAAAGAAATCATGACTGCCACAAATAGCTGAGGCATAAAAACGTTCTCTGTGATTACTGGAAGCGAGAACTAAGCATTCTTTTGTCATGCGGAGGAACCGCAGTCTTCGGTTTGATGACCCTGCTGATGGCGCGTGTTTGTTGTCACTGTTTTCGACGCGCAGTTTTTTTTTTTTGTTGTGTCGTTTCAGGTTGCTTAGCCCAAAGGGAATTTAGGAATACTTCAAGAAAACAAAATTATATGAACATAAAATAATCTGGAAGACCTTCAATTTATGTCGTTGGCACGATACAGATATAAATGCACATGTACTAGTGCTCCACCAAGTCCACAATTGTTTTCGAACTGAGCACTTTATGCAGTCCTCCCAGGTCATCTATATACAATGCGCATGGCCTCCATCACTACGATTGTTCATAACGCGTTCCAGAAAAATAATTATTTCAACTTTTTGTTCAGTATACTCCTGAATATTTCTTCTAAAAGCAAGCAAGCAAAGTAAGAATACAGAGGCATAATGTTTGGTGCAGAAATTTATCAGGTACTATGGTATTTTATGCCATCACTACTGGCCACCTTCCTTACGCGTTTCCTTGTTTTCACATGTTTTACAAAGAGCTGAGAGCACGAGCTAGAATACCGTGTCTTCACTTTATTGATGAATTCATACCTGAACAAAATGAACGTTTAGTTGCTTGCAGGCGCACTCGACGCATGTAAGTGTCAGAAAAGACAGCACAGAAATTTACAACAATATTTTAAGGTGCTCCCTTGCGCAAGTATTTCATTTATAGTTGACTACTTTGATCAAGAATACTCAACTTCGTAACCGCTAAAAAGAGAACTACAAACCAGAAAACGCCGCGCAAGAATTTCCTCAGCAATAAAGTAAAATCTCATTCTCTTTGGGATTCTTAATCTGCTGTCTTCGAGCGGTCTATGATTTTCGCTATGCCTGCTATCTACACAGGCCATAATGTCTACCTGCTTGAAAGCGTTTTTCACTCTTAAGCACATGGACCTCGCCATGTATAGTGATGTTGTGGGGAAGTTAGCTGCTGCGTGATGTGTCGAACTTAGGGGGCGCATACAAGAAAGTCTTAGTAGCAATTTTTTTTTTGGGCTGTTATAATTAGCCGGAGTGAAAGAGCAGAAGACACACACTCTTAACAACAATCCATATGTAGCAATTGGCTGTTGAATGAAAACGCGAGCCGAAATAACAAAAAAAAATAGCAAAGGCAAGGGATAAGTGCAAGATCATAAAAAGGCTTGATTTAAAGCTCTAAGGTTGTTTGCAGCATGTTTCTCTGAGTCACTCTTAATTGTTAAGAACGTAGCGAAGGGAATCGGTAACTGGCAGCTAGCTTCTTTTGAAGCTTCATGGGTTGGTAGCTGCCCTTAAGGTTCACATATTTCTGAAAGGCATTTTGTGCTTCAGTTCGCATCACTTTAGACAGTGTGTACTTAGGTCCAAAAATGTGGAGCATATGCCCACAGGGAGAAGTAAATTACAACTGGCGCGAGAAAAAAAGCTCAATTTCCATCACTAAAACGATCGCCTAAATCTATTTCTTGTGAGTTTGCAAAATTCCTCGGTAGATGACGTTGGGACAGTGTAGTGAATAGAGTTAATGCATAGGCTCTAATAGGCTCCCGTAGGGAGCCTATTTTTTACTCTTCAGGTAAAAAAGTAAAAGAGTGAAGGGAAAAGGAATACAACTACATTTTTCGTGTATTGTGGCCTCCGAAACAGCACAAAAAAAGAAACAGGGAATAATGTAATTGGTTTGGTTTGGTTTATTGGGTTTTAACGTCCCGAAGCTACTTAGGCTATGAGGGAGGCCGTAGTGAAGGGCTCCGGAAATTTCGACCACCTGGGGTTCTTTAACGTGCACTGACATCGCACAGCACACGGGCCTCTAGAATTTCGCCTTCATCGAAATTCAGCCGCCGCGGCCGGGATCGAACCCACGTCTTTCGGGTCAGCAGCCGAGCACCATAGCCACTGAGCCACCGCGGCGGGGTCGTAACTGTTATCAATTGGAAAACAAAATGAATATTTCAGTCAACGGAAAACGGCTGCTCTATTTGCCAAATATCTTTGATAAATATTGCAAGACAAAGGCTTTGGCCAATTTTTGTGCAGAACACCAGGAAGCGGCCGAAAAGTACGATGCAGTATTCTTTGCTCGCTATCTCTAAATAATGCGTAACTATGAAATGTGCAACCTTTTTCGTCTTACTTACCTTAGTTTCACAGCGTTTACAGATAGAGAAAAATACGCTTCCCAGCGCCGCCTGCAAGCCTCATGTTTTATGTCAGATTGAACGGAAAATAATCTAGTTAAAGCAATATTCCTAACAAATGCTTTTTTTTAGTGCATGCCTGCTGAAGAAACAATCTCTCGTGCAATTTGTCCGCTCCCATAAAGTTTGTTGCTGGTTCTCGTGTCGATTTAGCATGCGAATTTTTAACCCGCATTAAATTGTCATGTAGAACAAATTTAGGAGAAGAAGTAATTTTCTATTCAACGGTCATCTGTCTTCATTTATGGCACTAGGATGTGTGGAGATTGAAGGTTGTGCTGCCACTTGTTGATTCTGGGTCCTAGTTTTCGTTCATCCTATTATCAAAGCAGCGTTACCCAGCACGGCAGGACTCGCTCTTCAGTACGGCAATGACTCTTTTCTAAGCGCATCCGTGCATCCAAAACACTCATAACTTTTACCTTGGAGTCATCTGGATTGATTGCGCTTGGTTTGGTTTATTGGGGTTAACGTCCCAAAGCGATTTGGGCTATGAGGGACGCCGTAGTGAAGGGCTCCGAAAATTTCGACCACCTGGGGTCTTTAGCGTGCACTGACATTGCATATTACACGGGCCTTTAGAATCTCGCGTACATCGAAATTCGGCGGCCGCGGCTGGGATCGAACCCGCGTCTTTCGGGCCAGCAGCCGAGCGCCATAACCGCTGAGCGACCGCGGCGACTGGAATAATTTTGTTCGTGCTGGCTAACCAGCACACTGGAAGAACGGGATAAAAAAAGTTCAACATAGCTGCATTTTATTTCAGGCTTCCGGAATTCAAAACATTTAGTCGTTGTATGCTAGCCATTTAGGACTGCTGCAAAGTTGCCGCTAGTTAAGGCTAAAGCATAATAGACCATTTTAAATATCCATAGAACACTGAAATTAACTGATCATACCTGAAGACAACTACATTGGCAATAATTAACGCTGCTTTAGAAAACATTCTTACAGGGGATGGATCCTGTTTATTTTTTTCTCAACACGCCTGTTTGTCAGAGTTCCACATATGCATAACGGTGGCAGCAAGGGTAACATCATTGGAGGGATTCGCTTTCGGGAGCATTCATAGGTTTTCTGCATTCACATTATAAAGCATTGTTTGTTCTTCGGTGCTACGCATTAAGTTTCTCTTGGCTATTACTTTCCCAGGCAAGAACATCGGTGAATGTTTCAAACAGACAGTTCAGAGCGAAACCATTTTGGCAGAGAGACCTCAGTTAACGCATCCAACAACATCAATTCATCATACGCCCATGTCGCTGTATGCCAATGTAAAAGAGCCGAAAAATTGAGCGAGAAGCAGACATATTATACATATTTGGTCTAGTATGCACTTAGTCTGGCTTACAAGTACCTGAGGGAAAGGTGCTCGTGGCAAAGAACTACCAGCCGGGCTCTTAGTTTGCATACTTCTGGCGATAACTCCAAACGATTAAAAGTTATTTCCCGAAGTCCTTCAGCGAGAAGCCAGTAAATCAGCTGCCAGTAAATTTACTACAAGTAAACCTGCTCCCAACCAAAAAAACAACCTGACGTGAGTGCAACCGAGACACAGCTTGTTAAGCGGGATAAAATGTCTAGTATAGACTGACGCCAAAACAGCACCAAGGATTGCAGAACAAGTACGAACTGAAAATCGCAGTTGAAATCGCATTCAGAACATACAGCTGGTTAGAAATCAAATGGCACACAAAAGACAACCATTGATCTTAACTTACGACAGGCAAGGTTATAAAGAGAAGTGAAACGTGGGCGATGCCAGAGAGAAAAAAAATGATGGTGATGACGATTTAACATAACTGCGCTCCAAGCGTAGAAGCTTTTACGTCCGCCGGTGCAGCATTAATATCTTCGTAAGGATGCTATTAAATAACTGTGTAGTGATTTTGATTTCCTACATTTTAGACAACCTCCTCTCCTCCTTCCCCTCTCTGCCCGCTTGCCGTCTCTTAACGTTGCACCTATTATCTTTTTCTTTTCGTAGCTCCCTGTTTTGTCCTCTACTTAATCTGAACCCTATTCGTTAGCCTCCACGCTTCTAGCCCAAAGCTGACCATCGCTAAATGCACGTGTTTTATAGTTTTCTCGTGAGGGATATTGATAAACTGCCATTCATGGTCTGAGAGAACCTGCCTTAAGCGCACTACGCCATTCTTCTTCTTCTAGTTATTTCCCTGACATGATCCCTCTCGTTCTTGCACTGAGGTGTAATGTCAACTTTGCGGATGCATCTTTCTTCTCGGACGAAAATCTCCCGCATTGATAGCATGGCCAAGCCAGCTGCGAGAAAAGTATAAGAATGGGACGTCGTAGAGCATTTGCCGTCGTTTTGTAAGGCCAACTGCCCTTCCAAGCTTGCCTCTATAAATATTCGGCAACATAACGCGCTGTACATTTTTGCAGCAAAATTCAATTTTGCCCCCCTGCCAGAAACAATCCGAGACCGCGCACGAAGAAAAAACTGGCTGGAAAGAATGTGCTTAAAAGGTTCCTGATATAAAGCACTCAATACAATGTTTCGAATGGGTGTTCACGCCCGCGCTATCTACGCGAGCGCGCCGCGCGCACAACACCGCAGCACGCCCCTGTGGTTGGGCGCCACTCGTACTGAACAACGCTTCGCGTAGAACGTTTTACGTCTGAAGAACCACAATTTTCACAACACTCAGGTGGAGCGCGTCATGAGAACCGAAATAATGAGGCGAGGAGTACGCCTATCCTCGCAGTGCTTAATGTTCAGCTGCCACGCGGATATGTCAGCGGATGATTTTGCAACAGATTAAGCCCATGTGTCTCGTACCTTCGCAGGGTTTTCAGTGGATGATATGCCATGACCTCGGTGGATTTTTTATTGCGAAAGTAATACTGCTTAAACTTTCAAGCCTTTGCCGTGACGCGGCAGTGCCATGAACCCCGTGTGACGTCATGCGTGACGTAACGCCGAAGAGCTGGGCGACCATCTCGCGCCGTCGGAGGAAGCGGCGGTGTCTTCACCGGCGCCTAACTCCCGCGCTCTCCGCTAGGAGCGCAACAGATGTGACGTCACGCCGAAGAGCTGGGCCACCATCTCGGAGGAAGCGGCGGTGCCTTCACCGGCGCCTAACTACTGCGCTCTCCGCTAGGAGCGCAACAGGTGTTGTGACGTAACGCCGAAGAGCTGGGCGACCATCTCGCGCCGTCAGAGGAAGCGGCGGTGCCTTCACGGCGCCTAACTCCTGCGCTCTCCGCTAGGAGCGCAATTGTGGCGTTACGGCGAAGAGATTAGGCTCAACTCACGTCGCTAGTAAGCAGTAGCTGTGCCAACTACCAGCGGCTTAACATTGCTTCGCGACAATGCCGCCCACCGCTAGGGAAGCTCGTCGCAATGCGCGTAAGAGACAGCAGCGAGCTATTCATCCTTCTCTCAGGTGCAAAAACAACAGCCGTCTACGCAGAGCGGCGGTAGACACGGCGGATGCGGGCTGAAGAAACGGATGAAGTTGCTTTCGCAATTTCCGGGCTTAACCAAGCTGAGCCTATGCCAATTTTTTTTCTCACAAGCCGAAAACTTTCGTCTCCAACAGTACACGATTACTTCTGAAAGGATGCCATATCAAAACAAATGTTCGGTATTTTGAGCGCACAATGAAAGGGCTCGTCGTAAATGATGTGATCGGTTACTTGTGAAACGTATTTCCCGCTCGGTCGCGCCTCGCCGTTAACAATCGCCTGCTCCGCATAGTACACATGATTAACTAGCTTTCCACCATGAATCAAGTTCGCTTGCCCAAACAGCTCTCACGCTGTAAAACTTTCAATCCTCACTTTTGACGGTACATCGCTAGGCTCCGCTGATGCAGCGCGACAGCTCTGCACTTAAACGGACGAGAGAGGGAATGCGGCGGCGAAAGGAGCAGGGATGCAGTGGGTATTCCAAGTTACCATTTTGCTGCCAGTGATGGCGCTCCCCGTCAGGAGGAGTAACGCCTCTTGGCCGTGCTTTCGGAGCCTACAAGCACTTCTCAAACGAGGCTACCCTTCCTATTTTCCTATTTCCCCTTATGACTACTGTAAGGGAAAGTTGTTGTTTTTTTCTCCTGAGTACCATTCGGACTTTAATTAAAGTTTTGATATTTATTTATTTATTTATTTATTTATTTATTTATTTATTCAAATACCCTAAAGGCCCTCTGCAAGAGGGTGTTACATAGGCGGGGGGGGGGCACACGAAACACACTAATAACAATATGCGAGAAACAAAATAGTAAGAATAAACAATTTCAGCAAACATAGCAAGAAAACCACATAATACGCAAACACCAATATTAGAAGTGGATTAAAGTTCGAATAAAGATAAGATAAAAGTGTGAAAATTGAAACACCGGGGGTTCAAGGATAAGACAAAAAGAAAAAAACTACAATACGATATCGAACAAGATGCACAGGTATTAAATTAGTCCTGAAAAAAAAACAGCTAACCACAAAAACGCACAGAGACGTCAAATTCTGATATGAGTCCACAGCATTTGATGAAATTGATCGGTGTTAACTTCAGTGGCAATATCTGATGGTAGGTTATACCAGTCAGCTATGGTTTTGGGGATGAAAGATTGTGCGTAATGGGCCGAGTGGCAAGCTGGGCGTTTGACTTTGCAGGGATGATCACGGCGAGGAAAAATGACAGGGGGTGACTGAAAGAAGTCGTCGCGCAAACGATCATTATGATAAAGTTTGTGAAAGAGAGATAAGCGGGCGTGTTTCCGTCGTAGTGATAGCGGATGCAGTTCGGCACGAATTTTTAAAGATGAAACACTGGAGTACGGAGAATAATCTGAAAAAATGAAGCGAGCAGCACGGCTTTGCAGGGATTCAATGTTAAGTATAATGTAGTCTTGCCTCGGGTCCCAGATGGCACATGCATATTCAATTTTAGGCCTGATTAACGTGATGTACGCGAGTTTCTTTAGATGTGAAGGCGCTTGCTTTAGTCTGTGTTTCATGATTCCGAAAGTACGGTTAGCAGATGCAAGAGTAACGTTGATGTGATGATGCCATGTTAGATCCGATTGCAAGTTGACTCCTAAGTATTTGTACGTGGTAGTAAGTTCACCAACGTTGTTACCTATAAAGTATGAAGTTGGAATAGGGGAAGAGGAGTGTGTAAATGACATGCACTTAGTTTTAGTAGGATTTAGGGTCATTTGCCAGTCTGAACACCATCTGTTTATTGCGTTGAGGTCTGACTGCAATGCTTGATGGTCAGTGTCAGTAGAAATAGTACGGTAAATTACGCAATCATCGGCGAACAGTCTTACTCTGGACGACATGCATTTAGGCAAGTCAATATAGATTAGAAAAAGCAAAGGGCCAAGCACGCTCCCTTGTGGAACGCCGGACGTGACAGGAATAAAAGGGGAGTCCTGATGATTAATATTTGTGAATTGAGTTCGAAATGACAAGAAATCTTTTATCCATGCAATGACTTGTGCGTCAATTTTAAAATGTTTTAGTTTCAGCAGTAGCCTGTGGCGAGGAACGCGGTCAAAAGCTTTAGAAAAATCTAAGAATATCGCGTCGACTTGGTTGCCAGCGTCAATACATGAAAGCAAGTCATTAGTAAACCCTGCAAGTTGCCCATCGCATGAATATCCCTTGCGAAAGCCGTGCTGGTATTTGAAGATTATGTTATGTTCTTCTAAGTATTTTATGATTTGAGAATGTATGATATGTTCCAGTAGTTTGCAAACGGTGCTAGTTAACGAAATAGGCCGGTAGTTAAGCGGGGATGAGCGATCGCCAGATTTAAAGATTGGTATAACCTTGGCTGTACGCCAATCATTTGGAATTTGGTCGGATGACAATGACTGTGAAAAAAGAGCGCACAAGATTCCCGAAATGCTTTGCGATGTACTTGTAAGCAACTTGTTGTTGAACCCAACGTGGTCAGATGCAGATGATACCTTACGATTATTAAGTAGTGATATGATACCGGACTCACTAATATTTATCTGTGGCATGATGATATCGGAAAGTGTACCTATGTTTGGGCATGAAGTGACGTCCTCGCGGGTGAACACAGACGAGAATGCATTGTTTAATATTTGTGCACACTTTGACTCGGGAACAGTGGCGCCTGTGGTATCGGTAAGTGTTACATCTGGATGATTGCTTGGATTTATTACTTGCCAAAATTTGCAAGGATTGTTAGTCAGCATAGATGATAGGTCGTTGTTAAAAAAGTGATGACGACTGGATTTAAGTAACTCTTGGTATTCTTTGTCGCACTGTTTGTATTCAAGCCACGATGATGAAAGACCGAATTTCTGGGCTTGCCTGTACAATCGCTTTTTTTTTTTTGTTTAGACGCCGAAGTTGCTTGTTAAACGAAGGCGTAGAGCTCCTACTCCTAATTGTTATGGACGGTATATACTTGCTAACGACGTCAGTAAACATATTTTTGAACGCGACCCAGTTTTCTTCAACTGTACGGGACAAGAAGTCATTAAGAAACTGGTCTGCAAAAAGAGATAATTGTGCATTCATTCCATCAAAGTTAGCTCTGCTATAGCATTTAATTTTTTTTTTCAATGATCTTCCTACTGTTATGCCGACAAACAATGTTCCCAGTAATGACGTCATGATCGGAGAGCCCATCTAGGTGACTAATGTTGGCGCAGATGTCAGGGATATTAGTAAGGATTAGGTCAAGAATACTGGAGCATGTGGCAGTGCGCCGTGTGGGTTGCATGATAAGTTGGGATAATGAAAAATCTAAACATGACTGAAGAAATGCATTCGATTCTCTTTCACTCTCCGTGACAGATAGCGTTGCCCAATTGATGCGTGGGTAATTAAAATCCCCAAATATTAATAACACACAATTTGGAAATCGGTTACACACTTCACTCAAAATGCGATAGAACTCTTCAACAAAAGCACTGCCCATATCAGGGGGGCGATAAAAAACACCAATAAGTATGTCAGTACTGCTACCGTTTAACAACACCCATACACATTCAAGAAACGTAGAAATTATGATGGGTACACATGATAATTCTTTTTTTATTGCCAACAGGACACCACCGCCTCTCCAATTTGTCCTGTCACAGCGAAATATGTTAAACGTCGCCTCGGTAACAAAAATGCTGTCGTCGGGAACATTGTCCGTAAGCCATGTTTCCGTGAACGCGATTAAGGATGCAGAGCATGAATCGATGAGCGAGGAAATGGGAACAGCTTTAGAGAGGATACTTCTGGTATTTGTATAGAGGAAAGTTAATGCGGTATCATGACAAGGCTTATGAACTGACGGCAAAGAAGGGTTGATTACTTGAGCTGAGGCAGGAGAATGATTGGGTCATTCGTCATCACTTCCGTAGGCGCCGTCCCCTGCCTGTGGCGCATCATTTCCAGATGTTTGTAAACGGACTGCGCAGTTGGCATTCGTGTCCCAGACATAAGCGTCATCATTTAGAATGAGCTTGGTGAAAGCAAGGCGGAGACGATCCCCCTTCTTTTTTATTGACTTCGAGAACTGCCAAAGCTTTCGGCGCTTATCGCGCACAGCAACTGAGTAGTGCCGTGCTATCCTGAAATCAGTTTCCTTCAGCTTGCTGCCATTGCTGAGCAGAGCCTCGATTTCTTTTTCATTGTAGAATTTAGCTATTATTGGCCGATTTTTCTCGGCTGAGAACCGACCCAGGCGGTGGGCCCTGGCAATAGACTGTACTGAAACCCCCAGTTTATTTTTACAAAATTCTCGAACTATAGCCTCGGTACTGTCCCACGTTTCTGAATGGTCGATGTCTGCAATGCCAAAAAACAGTGCATTCGATCTTCGTGCACGGTTTCCGAGGTCATCAATTTTCTCTTGGAGTTTGCGAACGTTGCTGTCACAGGTTTCTGGAAGTTGCGTTGGAGGCATAGGCACACATTTGGATTCAAGCTCATCGACGCGTATAGTTAGCGCGTCTAAGTCTTTCTTAAGGATGCTATGCATTTCTAGAGCTTTTCTTACAGATTCTAGAAGGCTCGCGTTATTTGTCTCGAGACGCTTAATTGCATCGCTCACTAAGTCAAGCTTCTTTTCTTGCGCCTTTGTCATCGGACCAGGGTTCGACTCAATATCACCACCTAATAGCAAACGACGCCACAGGTACAAAGCCGCAGTACGAAAACGCTTGCAACAATCGGGTGGCCACGACACCGCAACAAGACAGACATTGTTATCACGAAAGGCGTAGGAATCGTGGTAACTAACCTGTACAAATGCAAACGGTGCGAACAACATCGCAACTGCGGTGGCGTGGCCCGACGTGTCGAAGATGTTGGCGTCCTTTTCACACTGCGGATCAGCTGACAATGTTCCATATTGTCAAACGAAGGGTGCTCCCATGTCCAGAAGTGGTGGTGTAGGTAGCGGCCGGCTCGAGGATAGGACACACTGTTCCATTCCAAGGGCGGCGGTCCTAGTTGATGCGTCAGCACACCATCCGTCCTTTATCTTGAAGAGCCGAGTCGAAGCAGTAGGCGTTAGCAGACCAAGCCCAGTCACCAGCACCTGTACAAATGCAAACGGTGAGAACAACATCGCAACTGCGGTGGCGTGGCCCGACGTGTCGAAGATGTTGGCGTCCTTTCACACTGCGGATCAGCTGACAATGTTCCATGTTGCCAAACGAAGGGTGCTCCCATGTCCAGAAGTGGTGGTGTAGGTAGCGGCCGGCTCGAGGATAGGACACGCTGTTCCATTCCAAGGGCGGCGGTCCTAGTTGATGCGTCAGCACACCATCCGTCCTTTATCTTGAAGAGCCGAGTCGAAGCAGTAGGCGTTAGCAGACCTAGCCCAGTCACCAGCACCTGTACAAATGCAAACGGTGAGAACAACATCGCAACTGCGGTGGCGTGGCCCGCATATATACAAAAATGTTCGACTTCATGTACGACACCATTGTTAGGCTCTGGCTCGTCGCGGTTTCCGGAGAGTAATCGCCCGAAGTTGCTAAGAATGCCAGAAATATGGCTTTCTTGCTTACTAACAGCTGAGCCGCTTTTGATGGTTCTTTGGAAAGCAATATTCATTATAATCGCCGAAGATCGCAATAAAAAATTGGCAGAGGCTCAGCTTGGTTAAGCCCGGAAATTGCGAAAGCAACTTCATCCGTTTCTTCAGCCCGCATCCGCCGTGTCTACCGCCGCTCTGCGTAGACGGCTGTTGTTTTTGCACCTGAGAGAAGGATGAATAGCTCGCTGCTGTCTCTTACGCGCATTGCGACGAGCTTCCCTAGCGGTGGGCGGCATCGTCGCGAAGCAATGTTAAGCCGCTGGTGGTTGACACAGCTACTGCTTACTAGCGACGTGAGTTGAGCCTAATCTCTCCGGCGTAACGCCAAATCGCGCTCCTAGCGGAGAGCGCAGGAGTTAGGCGCCGGTGAAGGCACTGCCGCTTCCTCCGACGGCGCGAGATGGTCGCCCAGCTCTTCGGCGTTACGTCCCGCATGATGTCACACGGGGTTCATGGCACCGCGGCCGCGTCACGGCAAAGGCTTGAAAGTGCAAGCAGTATTGCCTTCGCAATAAAAAAACTTCGCTTCTACAAACAGTTATATTACTTCGTTTTTCCCGTTCTCCGTTGTATTGACTTCAAGGTTGTTTCTGGAGTACAGCTGTTTATTTTTAATTTTTATTACTACAGTACTGCAAGCCGTAAATGCCAAAGCAAGAGTGGGATATCACACAGTGGACCTTCATTACGCAATCCCAAGTGTACGATTTTGTACAAGAGATGAAGAAATACAAAAGTAGGAAAAACAGGAAACAAATTGTGGTACATTAGCAGTATAGGTTCTTAGTCAAAAGCTCGCTCAATGGCCGAAAAAACGTTTTCGGATGCAGACACAAGCGAAAGGGTATTTTCGGCTGCAGTCCAAGGAAAAAAGAATATTTTAAGGGGTTTGCGTGGGCGAATAACAGGGACATTTTATGAGCATGGTAACGCCTTGTGACTCTAGATATTGAAGGCCGCAAGTATGTTGCAGCGTAAAGACGGGTCTGAGAATTATATACTTTAAAGAGGAATTTTAACCTGGCTAGCTTTCTCCAGGAATCTAAAGGCGTGATGTTATTGATTAGTTCAGATGGGGAATCATGGCGGCGGTGGCGATTGTATATGAAGCGAACTGTTCATCTTCGCATCCGTTCAAGCGTGTGAGTGACTTTCCTAGTGAAAGGATATCTACTTCGTAGGCGTATTGTAACCGATATCTGAATAACAGAACTAGTTCAATGAATGTAAAAAAATATCAGTATAAACAGAACACTAATTTAGTCTTTACAGCGTGAACGAAAAGTAATAGAAATGCGGTGGGCACAATGAAATGGCTGCCGGAACGCACAAAGACGGTAGAAAAAAAATGGACTCAAGAAAAACGCTTACGAAAGCACACAACAGTAAAAAGTGCTGTGCGACAGAAGACAATTACTTCATCTCTCAGATCCAGCTGTTCTCTTGCGCTCAGCTCGAGTGAGTCTTGAGGTGGCGACGACATCACTCAGTGACGCGCTTAACTCAACTATTGGACCTTCACTTGAATCCCGAGGCAGTCATAGTTCCTGGATTCGGAGCGGAAAAACCAATTACACGCTGCCTAACCCTTCTGGTCCGGATTCTTTCTTCTGCTGTGCTTGAACTTTTTTGGAACCTTTCTGCGCACGTTTGATCTGATTTCTTTATACTATCGGTGAGTGCACTTTTTGTGCTATCTGTTGTTTCAGGTTCCATTCACTGGCTAGGCATTTCATCCGACCGTGCGCGCCTTTTCCTTCCAGTCGAGTGAATAAAAAAAAGGTAAAAAGAAACAGAGAGTATACCAGTCCTCAGAGCTATAAGGTTTTGTTCTCGGAAGGAACCGCACGTGCTGAACATTTTTGAAGGGGCCGAGACACTTCTGTAATGCCTAATTTGGGCCGCCGCGGTGCCTCAGTGGTTATGGTGCTCGGCTGCTGACCCGAAAGGCGCGGGTTCCATCCCTGCCGCGGCGGTCGAATTTCTATGGATTCTAGAGGCCCGTGTACTGTGCGATGTCAGTGCACGTTAAAGAACCACAGGTGGTCAAAATTTCCGCAGGCCTTCACTACGGCGTCTATGATAGCCTGAGTCGCTTTGGGACGTTAAACCCCACAAACATAACAAACATGTAATGCCTATTTTATGCCTTCGGGTGTTAACCAAAGGCAGAATAGTGATTCTTGTGAGAAAGTCGATTTTGATTGAACTTACTTGTTGAAAGTCCTGCCTGCTTCCATTTCTTGCAACTCATAGCACGTATTCTTCTAAGCAACCCCGAAATCTTATTCGCGAACAGGGTTGGAGTTTGTGTAGTGAACGCTAACGACTTGAAGACATGATGAAAACCAGGCTCGTATTAGAATTTAAAACAACCAATAATTACACAAAGTACCCGTAATTGCATATCGAAAGAACGCAAAATTATAAGATGAAATACAGATTCTGGAAGCCAAGTGGCCAAGCAGAAGGAAGACGTTAATATCTGAGCTCTGCAATGTACAGTGACTTCAATTCTACTTCATCATTGTCACAGACGCTTTGAGACTTAATTTTAAAGCTTGAGTACGAGGACACACGAAGCGTCCTTTGCGCAACAACAATTAGTGTCATGTTAGGTGTGGCTGCTGTAGCGTCGATTCTGGGCAGATTTCGAGGAAAATTGTAGCGGATAGAGTAGAAGGGAAGCCTGGGACACGAACATCGATGCAGTCAAAAATTTCGAAGAATGAAATACAAGGGGCTCAGGTGTAAGCCGTTTTGCCATTCGTCATTTGCGTGCATGGACACTAACGGCAGCAGAAGATGAAGTTTAGTAACTACGAGCTCTTAAGCGCCTGCTGACTGCTTTCGCCCGTGTCTTGACACCTACCGAATTACCTATGCGAAGGGTGAGTGATGCGGAAGAGCAAGCGAGTGTTCGTAATTATCTTGGGGAAAAAAGAAGCTAGAAATTAATATACGTTGCTGCAAGTTTAATTCTCTCCTTTCTTTCACGCATCTATACTCATTTAATGCGTTTTTATTGTTGTTTTTTAATGTCCCACCATCTCAATCTTATTTTTGCACCTCTGAACCCTTAGCAAAAACTAATACGTTTGGAATATACGGAGGTCTATTTAAAATGTATTTTAAACATATTTTGTATTCATGAATGCACTAAAAATATGTAGGAAATACGTTTCTGAAATTTCATGCTGGGTATTCGAAATATATTTTTAAAATGTGCCAAAAATACCTCACTTAAAGCATACTTCGAGCACTTTTCAAATACATGAAAAAATATGCATGCAGTTTTAGCATCTTGTCAGTGTATTAAAAGTGTATTTTCGGAAATATGAAATTAATTCATCGAAAGTATACTTCAATTCTAGAAAACGGGCAGCCCTTGTAAACGTATATGTATGCAGTTTTAGCATCTTGTCAATGTATTAAAAGTGAACTTTCGTAAATATGAAATTAATTCATCCGAAATATATTTCAATCCTAACAAACGGGCAGTCCTTTTAAACGTCTTTGCATACTTCTAGCTGCCATGAACAGTCGAGTGCTCGAAATCGTGTTTCGGGAAATGGCATTTGCGTGTCGTCAATGTATTTGAAGTGTACTTCCGTAAATACGTAATTAATTCGTCCAAAGAACACTGAAATTCTAGCAAATTGGCAGTCCGCATTAGCATATTTGCAGCGCACTACAAGCTGTCGTTGAACAATCTAATGCTCAAAATCGAGTTTCGGGACATCGCATTTTGGTGCTGGCCATCTATTTAAAGTGTACTTTCGTAAATACGCAATTAATCCGTCTGAAGTATATTTAAATTCTAACAAATGGTTTGTCCGCGTAAACATATTTGCATTACACTTCAAGCTACCGTGGAACAATCTATATATGGCTCGAAATGACGTTTCAGCGAAGAGTGAAAACTTTCCCTTTCTTGTCATCCTTTCGTTTATGGTAACTTCTAGCAGGAAGGTGATCACCACTTATACCCCTGCTACACGGGCGCTTCGAATGCCTTCCAGCCGAATGTCATCTAACGATGCTACACGTGTTCTGTCTAAGGGAGTGCTTGAAGATAATATTACGCCAATGAATATTATCCGCGTCAGCATGAAATTTCCCCGGGAGTGCGCCGATGAGGACGACTGCACTCATACTGTTGTTTACATCGCTTGTTTACATAACATAAAACGCAATCTGCGCTTTGGTTCTAATAAACAATCTGTTTTCTTTTTTACTGGTTGTACTCGTGATTGTTTACGCAGTGCTACAATGTGTGGGAAGCGATGATGCGATCGCACGCCTGAGAAAGCCGGGTTGTTGGCATCGCGCAGGACTGGCGCTTCTCGCTTCTTGTCCCGGCTTTCTCCGACGTGACCAGTACTTTTTTTTAAACTACTTTATCCAGAAGTATGTATGGCGACTGTTCGCTTTAACTGAAACGGCCTAACTTGTTATCCACAAGCTAGCGACGGCGACGACTGCTGCTGGCCGTAAAGCACGGCTCGGCAGTCTGGGTCACACCGGCGATTCCCGTTCATCGTACGCGTGCCCTGCGATGTAAGCAATAGTTGATTTCAGGTCACTGTTGCCAAAACTACACCTGGTGACCATTTGCATTCGCTAAAGCTTGTGATTCGCTCTTCACAACCGCCGAAATCACAGATCCAACCCTGCGAACTCGCTGGGCCTAGTCGTCGCGGAAGGGAACAGAGCCGTCGTCGATTGAAACTGATTTGGCAAGCGCTTATCGCTGGTGAGTGTTCAGGTATGCACACGTGAAATATAGCCGTTCGTTTCGCTCATTTAGAAGCGCGAGCATGCACACACCGCCGCCTCATCACCGTGCTCTCGCTCAGCCGCCGACAAGGCTGACCGTCCGCCGACCGGATTCGTCGGTGTCGTTGGCCTGAAAAACGTGTCCCTCTAGAATCATATTATAGTAAACTAGATATTTCACTATAATTACATGCTGTTGTTCAGCGTGATATATACTGTCGTTGTCGGACTAGTGTGACCGCCGTCGTCGTCGTCGCTGTACACTGAAAACGAGCTGAGGCTTTCGAATGCGTTTCGAAAGTGTCGTGCAGCACCGCGGCAGTCCATCGAGTCCGAATGTCATTCCTATTCTCGAATGCCATTCCACTCAATGTCATTCGAACATTTCCGTGTGAGAACGTGATAGCATTATACCAGCAAAAGCGCCTTGGGTACTTCTGGGTCCGAATAAGCCAGCGGAAAGGACCCCGTGTGGCAGGGCAGACCGGCTCCCTTACACGCCCATGTATCTGTTGGTTGACAGTTCGACTCCTGACCTGTGCCTGACGCAAGTTTCAACTAGCAATTCCGTTCTCAATTAATCCCAGATTCGAACGCGACCAGTAGGGTACTTCTGCGACAATTTGGAAGCCCACAGTATTTGAGCAAAAAAAGGTATCACCGTGCAAAATAGTGCGTCGCTTTCGCTGGGTATATATACGGCAAGCCAAGTATAGCGCTTGTCGTAGGATTTGTTGTTTGCTGTGTCGCTGTCGTCTTGGTATGCTGTATGTAGGTATCTGCCGTTCCCATTCAATCACGTGACCTTATAATATCAGACTCCTGTTGATTAATGATAAATACCCGTGTACGATTTGTTCTCCAGTTGATGAATTAACCCGTGTCATTCCATGGAGCCGCCCAGTAGACTTTTTTTTTAAGCCCGAGTAAACACATTTTTAATGTATTAAATGTATATTTTTAGTATATTTCTAATGTATATTTTTATTATATTTTTAATGCATTATAAATATGCTAAGCGGGCAAAAATGTACTTTTCACGTATTTTTAAGAACGTTTAAAATATTATTCCTAGTATACTTAGAAAGCATTCGTATTGCAGTTTAAGCATAGGGACAAAAAAATGCGAAATAAATATGAAATTAATACAATACGTTTGAAATGCATTTTTAGCACATCCTCTTTTCGCTAAGGGAAATGACTAATTAGTAAGCGAAATGCCAAGCCCTGAGATTAGTTTCTATTTCTCTTTCTCAACCTGTCACGCAGAAACTAGTTCGGAAAACTGCCACGGTGCATGCCTAAATTTTCTTTGTTTTCGCTGTGAAAGATGGGACTCGTGAAGTTTTAATATGTTCCTCGGATTAAAGCATGACGTTACGCCGGAAATTATTCCGCTTCACACGCCAATAGCAGCTTTTTCCCTATAGCCAGGCTTGCTGTAATTAAGAAGCCTGTCTGTCACTATGATTTATAGTGTTATTTCTAACATTGGTTCTAAGCTGGTCAAATTCGTGGAGGAAAAGGGACAGAACAGTTAAAAAGGAGTCAGTAAGACCATATGTCATAAGCACAAGGCAAACAATACTTTCCATAGTTTCTGTTTGGATACTGTTTTTTTATATTTAGGTGATAACAAAACTTGCTAGCGTTACTCGCCAAAGAGCAGAAAGCTCGAGTATACTGCAGGTATGGTGCACTTGCCAACATCAGGCATGCCCCCATCATTTTTCATCAGGGTTTGAGATTTTTCGGTTATTGCAGAACGGACGCAAGGGCAAATTATTTTGATGTTGTTATAGCGAAGCAGCAGAGACGAAGAACTACGGGCATAAACGGGAACGCCACATGAGCTAGCTGCCGTGCTTTAATTAGGTCAGAAAGCTGCCGCTTAATATTTGTTATAGTGCGACGGGTAGTGCTTCGCGTTGTGCTGAACTGTTTCGGCTGCGTTCAAGCTTATTTGAGTGTAAAGCTGAATCGCAATGCCTGTGTAGGGGCATCGTTTTCGGATGTTATGCTTGTGCCCGAAAATAATGCCAATTTGAAAAAAACAAAACCAGTGCTTCCTATGGAAACGATCGAAACATGAAGAAGGATGAGTCACCGAAAGTAAAACTAATTGATGTGTTAACCTTTCCTTTGTTTCCCCTACATCACAAGGCAGAACTAAAAAGGCAAGACAATGTGTTTTTAGGCTCAAGCTTCATTGCTGAACACAACCATTATTATAATGTCACAACACCCGAACTGTTGCGGTCCTGGCACCGAGATTGCGAGGCATGTCGTAATAAAGTGGTGCAAGGTTGCATTCCAGCTCACAAAGCACGGTCTGCTGTCCTATTCATCGCCAGGAACAGCAAGGCCAGCTAAAATATGCGCAGTACCTTAATGCTTACCCCTCTCAGTAAAGACAGCGCCAAGTTCCTTCCGATATGTGATGTTCCACCTTTTAAACCACGTTTCCATGTTCGAGCGTATTTTCATCGCAAGAAGCGCGCAATAAATAAAGCCATTTCTTCAATCTCGTTTCAATGAACTTTAGATGCTGCCTGAAATGGCGACTCTGAAGTTTGGCTTATTTCGAAGCAGTTTGAGATACGTTGTCTTTTGAGTTTTCTGAGTCGTAGCTCCGGGCTTTCCTCCATTACAACTGTAGCACGCCGCTTATAGAGCAACTGCATAGATTTCTATACATCCTCTGATTTTACTTAAACTTTCACGGTACACTTTCAATTAGTGCACCCCTACTCCTGTTTACGACCTGAAAACGTACAGTGAAAGTTCAAGTAAAATCAGAGGATGTAGAAAAAATGCTGCAGTTGCTCTGTAAGCGTTCTGTAGTTGTATTAGAGTCCTAAGGCTGCGCATACAAGCAAACGGCAAAAACACTGAAACTATCATGAGGCTTGAAGCGAGTAGCAGCCAGACGTGTCTTCTACTCAAGCGCATTTATAACAAGCATGCGGGGATGAAGGAGGCCAATCTTTTAGAACTAGTTCAGCCTTTCGACATAAGCCGTGTACTAAATGTCGTCCCCATCTCAAACTGGGCAAAGCAGAAAAGGACAAAATTGAAATCATGATGAGAAAAGTGATCAAACCCCACTAGGTTTTCCTGCGAACACTTCGACGGTAAAGCTTCTAAGGCTCAACACTCTGACTGAGCTCATAGAAGTCGCCATTGTGTCGCAGCCTCAAAGGCTTCTAAAACGCAAAACTGGGAACAAAACATTGGAGCGGCTGGGGTTGGAACCCTCCAAGCGTTCAAAGCGGACAGATAACGTGCCTAGAGCAAATAGGGAAAGACTCAAAATTCCATCGCTTCCAAAGAACATGCATCCGGTATTTCACGAAGGCAGACAGAGAGAAAGGGCTGTGGCCCTAAGGGTCAAATTTGACGGTAGATAAAATGTGATCTACAAGGACGCTGACGATTACTATAGCAAGGCAGCACACACAGCTGTAATGGTACGTGATAGTGATGACTTGGTCTCGGGCTGCACCATTAAAAACAAATGCAAGTGAAGCAGAAGCTGCCATTGCTCTCGTATTAGCGCAAAACGGTACAAGGGTGATAGTTCGTCATTCTGAGGCAGCCATTAAGAATTATGATATGGGCAGGAGAAGGGTAAGTACCAGCACAGCAAATCTCCCTAATCTGGTTTCCGGCTCGTCAGGGCCTGTGGAGGAACGAGATGGCGCACGCGATCACCCCAGGGCTCACTTTCCGGTCGATCGCCGCTGACGCGCTGCCTCCACGCGAGGAACCCGTCCCTTCGGGTGACGAACTCAGAACATTCCACGAAATCATTTCTCATTATAGGGCTGGTCGGAAGGCCTATACAGCAGCGGAAAAACAGCTCAGCAGAAGAGAGGAAATTATGTGGAATAATTTGCAAACCGGGGTGTTTCTAAACCCTCAACTGTACTGCAAATGACAGCAGGAAGTCTTTAATCCTACATGTAAGCACTGCAAGAGCATTTCATAACCAGTCCCCATGGCCTAGACCTGCCCTATCTCTAACGACCCGAATAGAAATGTAGAATCGTGGGAGACCTTATTACTCGACCACGAAACAAGAGCAAAGCAGTTATCGGTCTCGACCTGACTGCCGCAGAGTCCTCAGGAATACCGGCAGACGCTAAGGGGAATGAATGGCCGTTTAGGCTTAAGCCTTCTCGCCCGTCATTTTTTAAGGGGAGAAATATACGTTATTTCTCTCTCTCTCTTCCTGTCATGGCATGTTCTGCGCAGTTTTCTGGTCCTCGAGGTGCCACAAATACAGAGGTACCACAAAGTCTGCTCCCCATATAGCAACCGTTTTCGTTTAGCTCTAAAAAATTTGGGGCTATTCCCACAGAAGGTTACTGTTCAGAAACCCTGCTTGCGAATCCGTTTTATTACCTCGTTTGGTTTTTATCAAACCAATAATTTCACGTTATATTTTGATCAGAGTGCATTTGCCGGCAGTTTTACTTGTGTAGCAGGAATCCACTTGCAGTCAGTTAAATCCTCAGCTGCTGCGCTGTGGAAACAGGCCCGGGCCAGCCCAGGAGTCACGCCGATCTTGGCGGGCTGGGCCCGCGCTCATTTTAGTGGTAGTGTAGCAAGAACAGTCCGGGCCTGGGCTTAAAACCTCGTATCTGGGCCGTCCTCGGACTTTGAGTCTTAAGCTCGGGCCTCAGAATGTGGCCCACGCAGTAATCTAGTTTTGTGTACCAGGACTTGGCACCCTTCCCGCCCGCGCATACCAGAGAGGAGGATTGGCGCGGCGCGCACCAAGTTCCGGTCTATTTTTCCCCTCGGCGCTTTCCGTTCTCAAAAAAGTTTTTTATTTTCGCACGTCGCATCAACAAGAAAGCAACTGTTAGTAATATTTCATATAATTTGTGAATTTGAGTGCGAACAAAGTGGAATGTTAGTGAGGACATGAATCCACTGGCGAACAAAAGCCTTCGAACGTATCTTCTAAATTCTAGGTACTTGTAAAGACACTGTCGACATTTAAAAAAAACGAACGGCTGTTCGGATGTCCCACTTTCGCCGAAAGTGAGTTTCAGTTTCGATTTTCTTGGGTTTTGCTGCATTAAAAATGTTTTCCATGTTATTTTGAAAATGCTCTTAAACGCAGCTAGCCAGCGAGTTCCATGAAATGTAATGTGATAGCTAACTGATAACCTTGATAAGCAGCGCCTTGTGCTGTGTTGTTGTTCCTTCGTCCCGTGTCTAGCGCTATTTTACTTATATAGATAATATTTGCAATCCACCGGAGTTGCCCTTTATTGACCATGTCGTCTCGGTCGTCATGCAGGCAGTAGAACGAGAATAGCGCTCCGATCACACAGCGAGTGGTGCACGTACAATGTCTGCAACTTTAGCAGCGTGCGCCACACATTAGCAAACTAGCTTCGTCAACGGATCCGCTTCATTCATTCATTCATTCAGAATTTATTTAAGACAACGAAGAGGTTGTCCAGGGTGACGTGGCAAAAGGCATACTTTGCCTGACGAGGCCACGCCACCCGGATGACAGGCGGCACCACTAGCTACAAAAATCAAGAAGAGCATTACATAATAGAACACACATTCAATATTTTTTACACAATATATAAGACATCCTTACAAAACACAGCCTTTCGGCCCGTGTCACACCCCTCCCGCCCCCCCCCCCCCCCCCTACGTCAGTAAACCGAACACCAAAGATGGTTCCCGACACTAACAGCTGGCTCAGCAAGATTACAAAACTATGGCTTCAGTACCAATAACTGTGTCGTATCTTTAAAAAAAACAGCATATTAATTTTTTTTATGCATCTTTTCTGTTCGTGCCAGTACCCCCAAGCTAAAAACAGCTTCTGTGAAAGCGTACATGTATATCGTAGTAAGAAGATTTACCCGAAATTTACTTAGGCCTCAAGGTTATGTACTGCCTAGCTCAGCATGTCATCAAAGAAAGCTGTAAAATGAAATTTAAGAAAACAAATCGAAATATGGAATGAAAGCCTTGGTGATATTGTTTTCCATGCTTATGCTACTTTGGTTCAGATCCGCCACGATATCTGAGTGGTTGGGGGCCTCGGCTAATGAGCCGGAGTTCTCGGGTTCAAACCCTACCAAGGCGGCCGTGTTTCAATGGAGGCGTGACGCCAAAGACGTCAAGGGGCATTGCGATGTCGGTGCACGTTAAGGATCCTCATGTGGTAGAAATTATTGCGGAGCTGTCAGGTACGACAGCCCTTTCTCTCTTTCTTCCTTCGCTTCCAGCTTCTTCCGTTCGCTGACGGCGCGGTTCAGGTGTCCACTAAGAATTGAGGAAGTTATTGCGCCTTTAATGTGCTAATAATTAACCTTACTTTGTTTATACAAATAAACCAGTTTTATTTGTTGCCGCTGCTTCATGTATTTGTAGAATTGGAACTTAAAGACAATATTAAGGCTGCCTTTGACCTGAAGGCATTAATTCACGTGCGTCGAGAGCACATACAGCTTTTGACAAAACTACACAACCCAAAGGACTTGCTTCTGGGGGATATATTGTTGCTCCAAGTGAGGCCAGATAGTTTCAACAGAAATCAACCTCCATGTTGAACAGCTCGACCTCAAGGTACCGGCGCATGGAGCCTGCCAACTCGGTAGCAGCCCCTGAAGACCAATCGGTCACTTACAGCGTTGTTGTGACCTGTCGCCTGTGGGAAACAATAGCGGCATTGGCTACACGCACCTTCCGCCGTATCTTTAGTCGTTCTTTTCTTGTTTATTTTATTTTTCAAAGGCAGAGCAGAAATAACGAGATAATGTTTTCTTAAAATGGACATATAAAAAAATCTCGCCTGAAGCACTAAAGGAGAGCCAATGAGCCAGTGAGTTCTTGAGGTATTGTACCTGTAAATTTAACTTAAACTTAATGCTATGAGCATGAAGCGTGGTTATAGAACAGAATGTGACAGTTCCCTTTACAAGCATAGATTACAGTCAGCGAAACAAAAAATGTTCCTCATTTGTGGAGTGAAATTTCAGGGCATAGAAACGGTAAAAGAAGTAGCCGTCTGATTGGGGCAATGTTTCATTTATTAAGCTCAACCAAATAACCCAAAATACTACCTTACGAAAGTGACTTTATGAACAACCTTCTATTTCTTAAAATAGAAAATCTAACTTTACTACTGCTGCTACTACTACTATTACTACTAACTGTGTGTTGTTACTCGAAGATGCGCTAACAATACGGTGATATATATCCAAAGGAAAAAAACAGGTACAAGCGCAGCCGAAGAAACAGGGAAAAGCTGTTGTTATTGTGGTCTCGGCAAATACGCATATCCCATAGCGGGAGTGTTACCTAGCACGAGGACAGCCATTATTTGTCCTATGCTTCTACATCTGCAACCGTGACGAGGCCAAACGGTTGATAGTAATTTGAAAACAGAAGTTTAATGACAGGAAAAAAACAGCGACGTAAAAATTGCAAATAGTGAAGTTTAGCCTCCCGAAACGACACATGGGTACGGATTAATTTAGACCACCTGGACATCTTCAATGTGCGCTTCCACTAAGCAGCGCAAAGGTTCCCTTTGTGTTTCGCCTGCACCTAAACAGTTCCGCCGCGGCCGGTATTGAAGACAGGCCCTCCGGCTCAGTATGTGACCCCTCTAATCGCGGATCGAACGCTGTGGGTAGCAATGAAAGATATCGTATGGCATGCCAATTTGTGATTAACGCCCCCAAGAAACACATGAACATTTAGGGACGCTGTAGCGGAGCGCTTCATATTAATTTAGACCCCCAGAATCACTTTAACATGTCCCATCATCGCACAGCGCTCCAACATTTTTGCCTCTAGCCTCGATCGAAATGCGGCCACAGCGGCCGGTATTCGATGCCGTGGCATTGGGCTCAGCAGCCCAGCGCCACAACCACTAAACCACTGCATGAATGACAAGCTGTGTAGGAGAGAAGGTTTTAGTCTGGATCAAAGAGTTTGAGTGCCTTTTACGACAGAATCAGCAATAAGAGGAAAAAGGGAAAAGATTAAGCTGCATAAGCAATGCGCATACAAACGATGAGTCCAAGAAGAACCACTTACCGGCACTCATGCAAGCCGAGCTGATATAATCGTGCAGGATTTCTCGTCTATTTTTGCCGGCATCGTCCTCGAAAATAGAAAGAATGTTCTTTTGTTTTCTTTTCGAGGGGCAGAATGTGCATCAGGTCCACCTGAAGTGAGAATTATGAGACGACGTTAAAGATCGGCTCATGTACAAGGCTTGGATAGCAAATGCCACGCCCTCTTTTCAACTGCGTGGTGTTAATTTAAATGCTAAAACGCGAGAGCTGAATTTTAAGAACGCAGTTGATTTCTGAGTCGTTTCGTGTGCAAATGAATCGCCAGCCATGGCTGAGAGGCCACACTGATCCCCGTAAATGCTAGCTATCTTCAGCCTTATGCCATGATGGTTCATTTTCTGAAGATGATGATGTCCTTTATTGAACAGTTGTTCGAAAGACAAAGGCCACATTTCCGTAAGTAATTCGGTTAAGTTTTGGTTAAGCAAAGCGCCTGTGGAACCTATTTAGCGCTATCGTTGGTCGTCTAGGCTATGAGAATCTTTTATGCTCACCTTTACGTGGTGACTTCGAGAATCAGCACGTGCTAAAACGACTCCAAGAGATGAAACCTTCGAGAGAGCCTTAAAATTGCTACCCGGGCCCTCTTGATACGATAAATTCGGGAAAGTAGATGCAAACCAATATATAGGGAGTTTTTTTAAGATTGCATCACAGATCATGTCTGATATCTGACTGTCTCATGTCTCTCCACGCGTAGTTCGCTAGTTGAGAGAACGATTGGACGAGAGAGTGAAGAAATGCTTAATTATAAATCGAGATGTTTCGTACATGTTGCGAGGTGTGGTATATACGTGTTCGTGGTTGTAAGCTCGTCAAGTAGTAATGAAATTATCGGAATGCACACATTTTGCGCGGAACGCTTTCAAGACAAAAAAGCACGCGTATTAGCCTGCGCATACTATCAACGACACGCACTTATCGCGCTACACGAAGCGCGACTTTGCATTACCATTAGTTAAAACGACGTTTCTGTGAATTCTTTCAGTGGCGAAACTAAGCAAGCTTTACGCTTGGGAAAAGGAGGAATGCTTGGGAGTTTAGCGAGAATAAATTCCTGGATGACTGTATTGTCACTACTTTTGACTGGCTCAAAAGAAATTCGCATAAGGATACCTGTTAGGTTCATTTGTACTAGTTAAGTTACCAGATTATGTTCCAGACTGATTGTGAGATTCTTTAGTTGTCGAAGTTAATACGGTTTCTTGAGTTAGTCTTCATTATCAGTTTCAGGCTTGTGGTGTGCATGTTTAAATGCCAGCATAAAAATTAAACGCGACTGGCGAACGGCTGCGAAAGTGATTTCTCGATTACAACCTGAAAGATACCACTGAAACGCTACGAAAAAGCGTTATGGTTAAGGAAGCAATCCGATCTTTGCAGAGAAGATGATAACCAATCGATGCACACTATTCTCGCAGTCTAATGAATTGATTCGGCATTTAGTTCGCAATGAGTTCGCCTTTCATTTTATCCAGCTTATAGAAAACGTTTGGAACTTAATTTGCACATGAAAGGTGCAGCGATGTTTCTCCATGGCAATTCGCGTGAAGCATAAACGCACGCTGTTTTCTCGCCGCTGTCTGTCATTATTTATATGTGTGTGTTCAAAAGCGTGCGCGTGAAATCGGCAAATTTAAAGCGCGCAGAGAGCTTTAGATGCGCATAAGAAAAGCAAGCACTCAGTGACAGCACAGCGTTGGTCGAAGTCGTAAAAATGGGAAAGAATCATGCCCCTCTTATTTATTTATATCCTATAAAATGGTGGATATCTATCAGCGAAAGCACAGCACCCACCGTGTTAGGGTCACACGGATGAAAGGCCTCGTTTTTGGAATGTAAATGAAACGACGGGGATCAAAGCTGGGACTGCCAGCTCGCTTCTTCAATTTCATGGCTCCTCTGACTACTCAACTAAGGGTAGTGGCGTGAAGTTCCTGGTTGGAAATAAGGGCGGGGACTTGCCCAGGAACTTTGCTTATGCCACCCCGACAACGAGAGAGGAAAGGCATCTTGCCTTTCTATATATCACTGAAGCGTTAACAAAGCTGCAGATAAATATTGTTCTCATGCACATCACTCTCAGGTCATTTGAAGTGTTGTATCTGCAGCATTTCGTCTTTCTTGAGCTTCTCAAAGCAGCGCTAGAAAAACTATTCGGAACAATGAAAGGGGATTGAATGAAGAGGCACAAAGCAGGAAATAAAATAAATTTAGGTAGGGTGTGGGGAGATTACGAACAACTTACTTTCCTGAAGTTCTGAAATGTAACGCATCTTTCAAGTTCTTTCGGCCAATGTGTCCTTCCAATTGAGTCCGCTTCTTAGGGGGCTTTGAAAGAGACAATGAGAGGTAGAAAACACTCACTTTTGAAAGGAGTACACTTTGTTTAACCGTTTGGGTCGTATCGTCTGGTGCTCTTTGTGGAATGAGCGGTAACAACGTATCCGGGCTAGATTTTTCGCGAACATTGTCTTGGTGGACAGGACTCTCCAAATATTAAAGGTTATTTAATCACTCCTTTCTCACTTTTTAGTGAATAATTCCTTCGGTTTCCTTTCATACAAGTCCTTGGTTCTACTTGACTGAGAAGCTAGCGAATGCTTATGTTAAAATATCACGCACACAGTACTAACCAAATAGAAATTGTAGAGTTACAATGGCCTTGAAACATGTTCGCGGTGATTGCCCAATGTTTCAATTGAATTGCTGGTTGGCAGTCGCTGTTTTTTTCTTATTGACGCAAGTGGCGCGTCTCTTCCAACCATTCCCCTGCTGAAAAAAAGTTCTATGATGCAATAACCTCATAGATCATTCTCATAGAATATCATACAATCTGTATGACATATCATACAATCTGTATGATATGCCATACAATTCGTATGATATATCGTACAGATTGTATGATATGTCATACAGATTGTATGATATTCTATGATGAATGATCTATGAGGTTATTGCATCATAGAACTTTTTTTCAGCAGGGTCCTGCTTCAGTTTCCTGTTCCGCAGCTCCTATACATCACAATAGGATGGCGAAAATATTCATGTTTTACAGGATTGCGTCACAGGTGACAAGGTTGGTCGCAGACTGGCTCTAAATATTACCAGTTCTCGGCTGGCCCTGGTTGAAAAGCAATGAGCGCGGTTTGACATTGGTATCCACCCTGCTACATTTTAAAAATTATTCCCTGGATAACCGACGGGAGAGTTCGTGCTCTGTAGAGACAGCCTACCTTTTTTTTCGTGTAGCGACTTCCCTACGGCGGGTGAGCTATACATCAGCCTCTTGGACAGGGGCGGATTAATGGGCACCTGTCGTTGAGGATGACTGGAGAGTGGGGGGCCGTATTTCCAAATGCATTGCGTGAATAAAATCTGCAGAAAAGCATGGAAGCCAGTGTGTCATCGCAATGAAAAAAATTTGCTTGTGGAGAGAGGCTAGTTACTTAACCTCCATAAGTTCAGCATGCACTTGGGAAAGAAGGCACTATATGTGCATCAATGGAGCATACTGCCGCGAATACTTGTACTGTTTGTTCGTTCATGCTCAAAGCCGCTGTCACGCGACTTTACCATAGTGTGACGAAGACAAAGCTGGCAGTGGCGCTGGACGGAGCACCCGCGCTAGGCCAGCGGCCATTAAATCATCTCATAGCCATCGTTCACCACGCCTCATTCTTCGGCTGGCCGCCGCGTTATAATATTGTTTGTGACGCGAGATGCGAGCTGACTTATTTCCATTGATCTTAGTCACCTGTATTTGCTTCCATATTTTTGTATACTGTTGTAGTTTCTTTTCGTTCCTCATCCCGAGCGTTCCTAAAAAAAAAAATTTTCGAGGGAGAACCAGGTGCGACGCTACCATAGGAAAAATTTCAATACACATTCAGTCAGTACTAAGCACACGATCCGACAGATACCGCTGGGGGTAGCAACACTGAGGCATTTGAACGTCTTATGATCCAATAATGTGATAGCATCCAACCGTATGTCGATGCAGGCACAGTCACTCTCCGTGGGACCCTAAGGTTTATATAGATAAGAATGGTCTTGCGAATGAATCTGTGGTGGAAGTTAGCAAAAAGCGATTGGAAGATTGGTAGCTCAAATGCAGAGGTGGAGAGGTGATAATATTAGAGGTGTAGGAAACTGGTGAGCATATAGACCGATTTAGAACACCATCAAAGAAATATGAAAAAAAAATCAATAGAAAAGCCGGGCATGTTGGCAATGGCCACCACTTCGCTTTAAAGGGGACACCCCTGTCTTCCACTTATCCATCCACACGCAAAAATTTGAAATGAAGTACAAAAAAGGAGTCGAATCTTAGAGTGAGTGCTGTTTTGACTTGGGACTTTTTTCGGAAACGCTATTTAATTACTTAGTTTTGGACAATCTAGGGACAGCGATGGTGGCGCGACAGTGGGCAGAGATGCGCACTCCGTGTCCGAATCGTTCATATTTCGACGGTGGCGCTACCGGCGACCGTTACCGACTTTGTCGTGTAAATAGCTACTATCGTTGCAGCATTTGTTGAGCACTTGTTGGTCTCAGTTGTCGCGAAGCGCGCTAAAAGGCGAAACCGAGGAAATTAAGTGGTATACTACTACACCGCACAACAAAAACAGCGTTGGTTTCTTTGCAGGTGACCACCGGACATTCTGCGGAACAGCCATTCTGACTGCCGAATAAAGATTTGTTTGTGAACTGGCTAATGTAGTTTAACCTTTTGTCATTAAGTTATAACGATATTTTTGTTTGTTTTGAGTTTTTATGTTTTGTTTTTTCAAAGTATAGTGCGTGCGAGCCAGTTCTCAACAGATCTTGAGATATCCATGGTCATTAGCGAACCTCCATTGAGTCGATGTCCATCAATTTCAACGCTCATTGAAAACTGCCTTGTGGCACTGGCCGATCTCCATTGAGTTCTATCTCCACTGACTCAATGGGCATTGAAACTATCCGTGTGAAAGCGGTACAATACAGTGGCCACAGCAGTCTAAAAGGCACCTGGGAGCATCAGAACTCCATGAATGAGTGCTTTACTCGAGGTCACTGTGCTTGGCGGCCTTTTGTAGAATAGTCGTCCGGCACATGAGGCTAACGCGAAGAATGGTGACGCAGACCAAGCAGACCACAGCCTTTGTCGCCCCTATTGCGTCCTTCCGCAAAGTTTGATCCCCAAGCGTGGTGGTGGAGAATGGCCGGCTCGCGTGGAATGTGCTGCGACGTGGACCATTCTCAGTACCTAGTCGCTCAACTACTTTCAGCTGTCTTTCTCATGTTCAAAGACCCCCAAGGTCAACAAAGGAAAAGTGTTTTCGTTGGATGAGGAATGTTCGCTTATGTCTGGAGAGCATTACCACACCGCAATTCACGTCGGAATAGCTTGGGCAGTACACAAGAATATTCTCTTTTGTCAGTCAGAGGCGCAGCCGTCCTAATATTTAGCTGCGCCAGGAATGTCGTAGTGGCGTCAAAAGGTTTTCGCTGGCCAGTAGGAATGAATGCAAACAGTCAGGTCCCTCTTGCTTTTGTAACAAAATAAATCAAAAACTGTCTCGTCGGAGGTAAGCGCGTCAATAAGGAAATATACCAGGAAGAAAGCAATTATTTTGAGCCTGTGTAACATTACGTGAGCAGTAGAGCTGCATATGTTGTGTTCACGAAATTTTGTCACAAAGGTGGTGAAGTTTACAAATTTTTCCTCACTGTCCCAGAAAAACCTTAGTTAGGGCTTAAGAGGCCTTGCATCTCATTTTTTTCTACATCGAATTACAAGCAGTAACCGTGCTTATTTTATATGCAGCCTCATTTTAATGCTACGTAAGAAATGTTACTGCCGCGAGAAATGTATGCATGCTCTGCGCCGTTGTCTACCTTAACACTGTAGACGCGGTAAACTGCACCAGGTGGAAGAGTCGCTACTTCAGGTTTGAAAGTTTTTTTGAAGGAGATCTGAAATAACACTTTGATTCTGTTCAGTTTTGAGAGGCAATAATGAAGCAGTAATTCTTTATTATAATGGGATGGCACAAAACCCTACTTATGGAAGGATGCGGAGGGCAGGCGCATGCAGAATACATTTCACGATGAATGCCTGCTTCGCATTCAAATTTTCAAAGGGAGAACAGCGTTGGTCCAAGCATCGTGACTCGGAGCAGCCCTTTCATGGTATATGGCGACATCTCTCTTGAGGCATTTTTTTTCTTACTTCGTGGTATCAGGAGGAGTAACATAAACCGTGCTCTACTCTTGGGCTATGATAATATTACATAGTAAGATACGCCAGCGGAGGCACGCTGAGGCAGGCAGGCACGCACGCCCACCCGCTGGGACACAAGCAGGCAAGCAGCCAAGCAGGCAGTCTGCCTGCTCGGCTGGCAGCTATGGGCTACATAGCTACATGGGCGTAACGTTGATTTTCCCACAACGAATTCGCCTGCACAAGAACGAGCTCCGGAATTTCGAACGAGAGCGCGGTGCAATCGGGGAGCATTCGCATGATTTAGACCATCGCATCCACTTTGTATATGGCACGATCGTTGACACCGAACACAGTCCATACAGTCCCCAGTTTATGGAATCCTAGCCCATACAAAACACACTCGGAAATGTAAATCGCTGTCAAGACTCTCTCCCTTCAGTGTATGTGCACGACCTTCGCGGAGTCGCAGATTTCAATCACCACCAACTGGCAACGGCCTGCTTAAAGCGCCTCAACAATTCATTCGCACGGTGGCCCCCCTGCTATTGGATTTCGACCTACGGTTACTCACTGGATGGCGACCCCTGTGTCAGTGGTAAAAAATTGCATCTCTTGCTTCCACAAAGCCGATTTTGAATAAGATACCGAGTTTGCACCGATACGTAGGTCCTCCCATGTGGCTTTGGTTGTAGTATCTGTTTTGTCTCTCATTCACCTCCCAACAACAGATTTATGGCGAAATATTCTTGTTCCAAGCGGCGTCTGAGTGTCCTCAATTTGTAATAATAAAAAATTGTCGTTCGTCCCGGTTATGTGTTTACTAGCCACATCGCGTGGAGCTACTTGGTTGGGAAAATCTTTTTTTCAGTCGTTTAGTTCCGAAACACAAGAAAAAATCTCAGTTGAATCATGTCCTAAATCCCCTAAACCGTAAGACCGCTCAGAAAACAAACTTTTTAGTGTAATGACATCTAGACAACACCTATGCCTGGTAGGCGCAATCAACCGCCTAACTTATTAAAGGCCCCGGGAACGTAGGAAAGAAGTTGCCACACGCAGCCAGTTTCATTTCGACTTTTCGTTAAGGAACTGAAGAATAGAATAAGGTGTCCGACTGGCCTGTGTTGCATCACTTTTTTCAGCAGAGCAAGCAAACATGGACGAAGCACCGAGCCACTCGACTTTGTGTCGTCTTGTGCAAAGCGCTAGTGTGTCATCGTGTTTCTCTGTACTTCATCCTCCTTTGCTACGCTCGGCTTGAAAAATTGGAGGGGCCGCTTAAGCACAGCCTTGAGGGTGTGATGCGCTAGCGCAATGTTTTTATTCCCATATAGGAAGAAGGTCATTCTCCTCTTTACATTCATAGAGCCCTGGGAGTCCTCATGCCCCTCCTGACGCAGTGGTGTAGCGGTTAAGCGATGTGACACTGCCCTGCGATGGCAGGTCCTCCCAGCGGAGGGCCTTGAGCGATCCAGGTTGCTATTCCAGAGCGACGAATTTAACTGCCACACATGATGGTAGGCCATTCGCTCGCTATCCGGTGGGCAGGTTGTGATGACGCCTCAAGGTCACGTGACCTATGTCGCCCACCTGAATACTAGGTTGCTGTCTGGGGACCACCTGCCGGAAACCATACCCGTGAATTTTTGCACGCAACGCCGACACAGGATTTTCTGGTAGACGGGGCATTAAGAGCGAGGAAGTTAAAAAGTAATAGCATAACTGCTCGTGATGAACTCGCCATATATTTTCATGCTAGACGTGTTGAATGCCACTGCTGGTGCTGGTGGCGTTGCAGTCGTCTTCAGAGCTTGATATATTTGGAAATCACGTACCTGGGCCGCGTGGCGGGAACAGTTTACCTTTTCCATGTTGAAACATTGGAAGAATAATTGCAGGAAAGCAACGTCAGCTGGAACTAAAACTACTTTCATGCATTCACGACGTTTTGGCGTGGCATTTGTTCCTTTCCTGACAAGTTTGTCTAAAACTCTTGAGCAGTGCGGCACAGTTCAATTCAACTAAGCAGCTTCCCCAAACTTCTCATATAAAGAAATTAAATTTTATTGAAGTAATCAGGCATTGCAGATTTCAGGCCAATTTCTTTCGTACGGGCATTTCGAAAACAAAAATCATAAAATGGGTGTACTGAGGACTGTCCTCATGATAATTTTTTTAATGTGCCACGATCACTTGCAGATGCTAACAGGTTATTAATCCGCTGTAAATGAAACAGAGGGCAGGAATGGAAACGGAGATGGAAAGCGTTCAAAACTAAAGCCATCTGCGTCCGTCGTTTTTAATTTCTCGACCATGAAACGAAGCCGCCATGTGGCTTTGTCGGCAACCCCTCTTCTCTGTGTGTGCCTCCCACACTTTCGGTAAGTTTCCTAACGAGCTTTGTTTGAAAGAGTTTTTTCCGCAAACTTCTCGCCACCCAACATGCCAAGTCCATAGATTCATTCAGAAATATTTTATGTCGCTGTTTTTTTCGTTAAAACACATCAGTGAGAGTTGGCAGCGTAAAACTCGTTAGCGTCAACCCAAAGCGCAGTTTTGTGCCAGATAGTGTAGGAGTAGGGTTAATGTACATTTTTTATGCAATTTTAGGAGTAGTGCTCCAGAGATATTTCCGTTGAAAGAATGCCACCAGTTTGTGCCTGGCTTGAGGTCTTTACGGGAAAACATACAGAAGAAGGCACCTGATTTGTAGGGAACATAAGTGGTTGGTTGTTGACAAGGACTGTGAAATGGTTACATGACAATTAAAGAAGGCTGAAGTAGTGTATTATAAATGGTCTATTTGGATGAATTGCCGAGTGATTATACAATAGGCGCAGATCGTAGAGGGAAAGCAGAGCATGCAAAAGCTTCATTGCAACGTTAAACTCAGAAACTTCTTGCGATTGAGATTATCTCTAAATGTTGAGAAAGAAAAAAATTGACTCGGTTATTTAAGACAGGCCATCAATAACCTACGGTTTTTGCTATCATAAACTGATATTTAAAAGGGCACTGCGACGTTTTCCTCGATACCGATTGATATCGTTAAATCGATTTATCATGCGTTCCTGAGACCAGCGCAAAAACAATTATTGAAATCGGAGCACTCCAACGGAAGTTATTGCACTTTGAAAATTCGGAATGAAAAGATGAAGCCAAAACGCGTTTCACGCATCCATTTCACTCACCGGGTACTTAGATTGGGCGCCACCAATCAGAACCGCGCCTAGCGCACACGCAGGGGAAGCTTGCATGCAAGTGTTGCCATGTCAGGACAGGATACACGGTCGCGTATTTTGACAGCGTCCCCCCCCCCCCCCCCCCCCCCCCGCGTGTACGCGACCCCGTAGACACGGTAGGCGCAAGGGAAGCTCCCCGACGTTTGTTTGTTGGTTGGTAGGATTGCAAGGCTGTCGGCGCCCCCCCCCCCCCCCTTCCCCACCAAGCTCGTCTCCCTTCTCCTGTCCGGCCTTTCTCTTCACATTTTTGGGCAAGATGTGTCGACTGGCTTTTTTTTTTTGCTGCCTCCTTGGTGCGGTTTGAACGGCGCTCGACCTCACGAAGGTTTGAAGCATATGGAAAGTGCCGCCCCTAGCGTTATTTATATTAGTTTTCGTTCGCTGTCACTGCCTCTTACTAGTTTTTGTGGCATGCGAAAAGCTTCGAGTACTCAGAGAAATAATATTTTGGGTCCATATCGTGATCATAAAGGAACAATATAAATAACGGGACACACAACCAATCAGAGAGGCAGCGCCCAATCTGGATGCCACCTCTTTTCCGCTGCCGGAAGTGGCCGCTGCGTTGCGACGCCATCGACAGAATATTCTATTTCACTGTACCATCGGCTCGAAATGAGCATTTTGAGAAGATTAAAATATTAAATACTACGACTTCGGCGATCTCTCTGGGCGTTCAGGAGCCAGAATGCCCCTTACTCTGCATACAAAGAATGAAGACCTCATGCTTTATCTACGTCGAGGACACCTTTAAGCATTTCTGCGATTTTTTTTGTTTAGATGGAAGCTACGTAGTGTTTATTATTAAACGATTAAGTTGAACACGTATTTTTTAATCAGTAATTGGCACAGCCGTTATCAAACAGGGTGATATAATTTTTGGTTTCTCCCTCTTTCACTTTTGAAGCTTTCTCCTTCTCGGGGCATGTGCTACTTCTTTCTATTGTGTTCGCCGCATTCTCTTTACGCAAAGGTAAAGACGAAATAGTTTATCATTGAAAAGTGGTGTAGAAGAATGTTCGTTTACGCGACGCTGCTGTACGAAAGCCTTGCCATCTTATTTTTTCCGAAAGAAGCTGCGCTTTCGAGAACTTTTTGCGCCAGCGTAGGCAACATTTCTTTGCGGAGAGACACCCAGCAGTTCTGCACAAAAGCATTTTTCAAGGGGAATGGCTTAGGAACGAAAATTTTAGTATTTTCTTAGATTTTGCTATCACCATAAAAATATGTGGAAAACTACTGCATGCAGACGCATTTTTTTGCTATCACCATTTTTTGCTGTCCTCAAAAGCTTTTCTAAAAGTTTCCTAGACCCACTCGTCAGCAGAAGGTTTGGTTTGTGGTTTGGTTTGTGAGGGTTTAACGTCCCGAAGCAACTCAGGCTATGAGGGACGCCGTAGTGAAGGGCTCCGGAAATTTCAACCACCTGGGGTTCTTTAACATGCACTCACATCGCACAGCACATGGGCCTCTAAAATTTTGAATCTATCGAAATTCGGACGCCGCGGCCGGGATCGAACCCACGTCTTTCGGGACAGCTCGTCAGCAGAAGAATTATGGCACAATAATGCGCGTTGAAACAACTGGAACGGTTAGCAGGTATTTTCAACTAACCAGATTATTGCGATCATAGAGCCATAAAAAAAAAACCTTTGCTGTTTTGAGGGCTTACTAGAGCTAACAGATTCACCTTCAGCGCCGCAGTAATTGCACAACGTCTGAAATCTTTGCGTTAATGTTTAGGATGAGGCTGGTAACTGGTGACTAGGTTTAGATAACAGGCTATTTTATCATAACCTCCTTATAGTTACCACAAATGTAGGTGTAACTACAGTAGGCAAGGTTTGATATTGGAGCCGAAAGCATTATAAGGAACTATAGAATCGATTAAGGTGCAGGTACAATACATAATTAAAATTGTGGGGCTAAAATCCGCAATTTCGAGGGATACGTAATGAACACAAACAGTGATTGAATCTTCAGCGGAAGGAAAATGCTACTGAATAAACATGTGTGATACGCGTCTTTGAACAATCAAGGAATGAAAACAATCTTTATAACAGTTATGACATGAAATGAAATGTAATAAAAAGAGCTTGAAAAGCCGCCGAGTCAATGGCTGAAGAAAACGCTATACACGCGTATTTCTTGCCGCATTCAGTAATCCCCCGTGCCGTACAGTACAGTAATCCCCCGTAATACAGTAATCCCCCGCCGCTGTGGCTCAGTGGTTACGGCGATCAGCTGCTGACCCCGAAGAAGCGGGTTCGGTTTCGGCCGCGGCGGCCGAATTTCGATGAAGGCGAAGTTCTAGAGGCCCGTGTACTATGCAATGTCAGTGCACGTTAAAGAACCCCAGGTGGTCGAAATTTCCGGAGCCCTCCACTACGGCGTCCCTCATAGCCTGAGTTGCTTCGGGACGTTAAACCCCAATAAACCAATAAACCAAACCAAGCATTCAGTAATGAAACAATAATGCCCGAAAAGCTTTCGTGTCTGTTACCTTGTAAGGGCTCCACAAATGACAACCGTAGCCAAGAATGGGACGGATTGCTATTTATACATTTGTAAGCTGGTTTTCTTTAGAGCCTGCTTGAGTCCAGCGCTTTTCCGTGCGCAGTTCGTGGACCCAATGTGTCGGAGAGTGTTTTGGCAATTTACGAGCAATCATGATTTTCTCGAAGCAGACGCCACGCCCATGCCTTGCGGTGTACTAGTCTAGTTGGCGAGCGAGGAATCGCGTCATTTTCGCCGTTGCACAGGTGTTTTTCGGGAAAACCGAGATGTTGTTGCCAGAGATTTGCAGTAACACATATCTTAGGAGCACTGTAATAAGATTTTTTTTCGTGATAACGTGAGACATGAACCACTAATTACCGTTGCTTAATTTTTGTTGCCCATTGAAACGAAAAGACCGAGCGAAAAGGGGGGCGCCACGCCGTCGTAGAACGCTTGCAGGAGCATAAGGGCGCAGGTCTTATCAGGCACCGAACCTGGAATTCTCAAAAGTTCTTTTTCCCGGTCTGGAACATCTTATGTAAATAATAACGAACTTCGCTAAGCAAAATTGAGGTGCAATTTAAGAGCGAAGGGTTTGTTCATGATTATTTATACCGTGCGTTCCTCTTGACTTGAGCCAAGGCCATGAAAAATTTAAAGACAATCGGTATATGAAACCAATGGTTTTCTGCCCTCATTTGGCGCTCCTTGCGTTTTTGATATTCCGTTCAATTATTTATTGAACTAAGAACAGTTGTGCACGCTTCTTCATATTAACTTCAGGGGCAGGTGCGTGTCGTTAAGTTTTAGAGGAGGGCAAGAAACAAACGATTTAGCTTCCTGCGGCAAAGTAGTTCTTTCTGCGTGGTGCTTATTTTCGACGTTAAAGAAAAGCCACAGAACGTGAAAACCCCACGTGACTTTGCTTTTAAGCTACTATATTGCAAAGCTACTGACTGCGTTTTGAACGATTTAAACAGGCGAGCTGACTGTGGTGAAGTAAGGGGCAGCCGTTAGCTTCGACGGGCTGCACAATTATACAAATGAAGAAAACGGAGGCACCGTAAACTACGTGACTTCACTGCTTTCCCTTTCTTTTCCTAGTGCCTGTGGGATCCCAGAATGAAAGCTCTGTCTTAACTGCCTTTCGATCTCCTGCCTGTCAATTATTGCAAATCAAGGCGCGCTCCAGTAGCTGCTTTTTCGCCACTAGCTGAGAAACAGTTGAGAAACAATGAAAATGTGGTAGTTCGAATTACTAGTTAACATGCCGCTCCAACAAAGGCTCCGTTAAAGATGTGTTCTGTCATTCACTCTGACTACTCCCCTCTTTGAACGCGCGTTAGTGTGTGTTTTTAATAAAATTTGGACGCTACAATTTTCGCCTCTCCTGTCGATGTGTACTTCTTTACTATAGCCGCGGATTATACTCAGTACACGTTCACTTAATGCCGCAACATAAGTCATACGCCTTCTGTCTGTGTTCTTGGTCCGCGATAGTCGTATCGAGTACAGCGATTTTGCGGAACTTTTCCTTCACTGAACTTGCGCCAAAACACTTTGCGCCAATTAAAGAAATTCGCACCTCAGTTAAGACCATTTTATTTCCTTATCCGTAAATACCATAAGCACTACTCGAAGTGTGATGGCTATTGTATATACGATTTTCTTCGCATAAAATCAACATGGCTCACAGTATCGGTCATTTGCTTTGCATTTGCGTGATGTTATTGGTTTAGTAACTATTTTTTTCTGCGGCAGTAACAGTGGTATACATATTTCTTAGATACGCATAAAACGCACAGAGGAACGATAAGAAGAAAGAAATAGTGGCGCAAGCGTGATTTTAAGAATGAAAAATGTTTCTTTTTGCCTCAGGGCAGAAGCTAAATTATATTATTTAAATGGCAAATTTGTATCTCTGGAAAAGTTTTCCATCGAGAATAATATGCCGTCATCTTAAATTTGCATATTTCAATTCCTTCCAACCGTGTTTCCCAACGCTTAGCAAGAGCCCATTTTTAGCTGCAAATAAACGCCTGCTGTAGCTTGCGCATCAAAGAAGTATAAGAAACGCGGAGCACTTTGCAAGTGAGGGGATCAATGTCACTTTCAGAAGGACGCCAATTTTCCCGCTGCCTTCTTGCGGCTTATGGCGCTCACAATTTGTATTGATACCTCAAGCTACGCCCAGCATGTCGCGGCGCTGCGGCGCTTCTGAGCAACATTACGCGCCTTCGCCTCTCTCCCCTCTACATCCATCCCTTAAATCCTCGGCATCCTACGTACCCGAATTCGGCCTGAGCGTTATACGCCCAGCTTGCAATTTGAAAGAGTACTTGCGTTTGCTGTATCGACGCAGGTGCAAGTGATTATGGCCTGCGTTTCAAAACGATGCCGCTGCCTGACTTGAAGTTGTTTTCGAAAGCGATGCCCGAGAACCGGAATTATTGCAGGATCCGTGGAATTTTTTTTTCCTCGGAGCAATCTTCAATAAGCGAGTCGCTACAGCAAAGCACTTGCGGCTTTAATACTCTACAGTCGAAAAGTCTTATATACGAAGAGATGCAAAAAAAAAAGGAACGAAACTGCTCCTGGTACATGTACCTAAATATTTGAATGTTGTGACGATCAGCACCATACCGAAAGACTGCGGCCCCCTTGAGAGACATCTAGGCTTGTTAGAACGTTTTACAGATTTTTACGTTTTACGTTTTACAAGATAAAGACTTTCGAGCTGGAAATGCTCACTAGGCTGAACACATGTGGCTTGTAGGCGAAAAAGACTTACGATGCTATACCGTGTTTCCAGCAGTCTTCAAGAAAATGAAGAAGAATCGTTTGCGACTCTCCCTTTGATAAGCGGGCAGATTATCTTTCTCAGCATATTGCAAAGCAACTGCGAGTCTTTAGAGCAGAGTCTTTAGAGCGGAGAAAGAGAGAGCGGCATCGCTAGCTAGAGCCCGTCATTGGCTGATCCAGCGTGGCGCATCAAATAAAGGAAAAGGTGTATAATGCAAGATATTTAGAACAAAATATTCTTAGCGGGGTTCAAAGTCAGAAGAAGTAAAACATTTTTTTGTTGCAGCAAGTGTGAAGCAATCATTCCCGAGCCACAACTCCAGCCAAAGCAAAGCTCACCTACCAGGTAATGGGATAGGGCAAAAGGAAAATATTCTTATGTTCAAACACATAAAATCAAAAAGGAGTATTCTACAAGCACTTTCATCCGGCGCCATTCATCCCTTGAGATCATCTGAGCGTCTATTATTTATTTTATGTAATTACTACTAGCGAAAACGCTACTTAGCAATAACTCTTAAAAACGCGCATTACGACAGCACGTGAAATAGTTAGAAAGGAGAAAGAGAAAGGTCACACATAATTGCGCTTTTGAAAAAGACTTGGAACAACACAGGGATGACACAAACTATGGTGCGCTCCAGAGTTTGTGTCGTTCCTGTGTTGTTCCAAGTCTTTTTCAAAAGCGCAATTATGTGTGACCATGTTAACTACCAACTAGCCAATTTTAAACCCTTTTAGAGAAACGGCAACTCTGCCTTTCTTATCTTAGCTAGCGTAATGTTACTTTTAGCGGCCTTTAAGGAAATAAAGCAAAGCCGTCGAGTGACGTGGGGGCAAACGTTTCCTTGATCTGGAATGTAAATTCCTTCGATAACACACCAGTTCTGTGCACTGAGGAGATGTTTGAGTTTATCAACTTAGCAGTGCACATATTAGCAAACAATTTATCTCGTTGCATTGCCAAGGAAATTTCTAAAACTGAGATGAACGAAAAAAGTGCTGAAACGGAAGTTCGGGCGCAATATTATGCAGATAATTGTAAACTATAAGTAGAAAAGGAATCCTTCAGCCTACATAATATTATCAGAGCCCTCTACAGTAATTCAGTAAAGTGAAGTAATCGCAAGTAAATGTTTGCGTAAAGCCTAAGGGCGCGAATAGTTGAATATGAAACATCATCGTATGATGAACTGTAGGTGCAAGGCTAAAACCAATAGAGAACATGTGAATGCTCTGATAATTGAAGTCAATCACTAATTCAAACAAATCTGCGCATTCGCGATAAATAATATTATAATTGTTAGCTGCTCAGAGCTGGAATAATTCTGAATGTGAATAATTGAATTTGTGAATATCACACTCAAGTTTTCCTGTTTGGAAAAAATAACGTATTTAAAATATGTTAACAGAACGATTACAGCATTAAAAAGAAATCTGAATCCATAAAACAGCTTCTTAGTAGGCTTAATTGTGTATTGTCCACATGATTTTTATTATTTAGGAATATTTTATGAGACATTAGAGGAATTTCAGTTGTCAATTGTTTGTTTGAGGCCTTATAATAGGCTGAGTATAAACAATCTGAAATAATTTTAGTATAAGGCTATCTACCATGCTACACGGTAGTAAAATTGCCGCCGTGAAGTTTTTATTTAACAGGAGAATCAAATCTGTTAAGAACACATAAATATCTCAATAGAGAGGTTGTTTTCCATCAGCCACTGTAGCAGCAAATCCTAAAAGGCAGACCAAAAAAAACTTTCTCTGTATCTGAGTTTTCAGAGGGGAGAAGAGTACACTTACTACTCTTGCTCGCTGTTCATAACCTCTCATCGCCATCGGCTTCAATCGTCTTCCTGAGCCGTTTTCATCATCTCTTTGTTTGTTCTGTGCATGTGGCACAGGACAGTAAAAGCGCTGAAAGCGCTGTCAACCTCGATGTGCATAGTTCGTGCTGACGCCACCTCCTCTCTTTCAGAGTCTGGCACTGACACTCGATATCAAAAGTTAAGAACAGTGGCTGATGACGGAGACAACAAGACTCGAGCGCGGCTACTGCCATATGTCAACTGTCCTCAAAGGCGCTACGCCTTTGCTGCATTGCATGTCGTGCTTACATCTGCTCTTGACGAGGAGTTGGACTGTCCAAGTGTTTGGAACAGATTACTTGGGGGTGTGTTTACGTTCAAAAGTGTTAAGGGTTCTGGAGACGGCGTTCAAGAATAGCGTAAAGAAAACTAGAGACGCTTAGCAATACGAAACATGCGCACCAATGCAGATCGTTGTAATGCGTGACCTACAGAGATGTAATGCGCAACCTATAACGAGTGACCTATAGGAAAGTTGATTTTCTGATTCTTTCTGGGCATTGTGATGTTTGTCCGGTAGCAAAAGGCGCATAATTATGTGAGAAAATCTAAGGTAATTATTTCTAACAGTTGATTGAAAACTATGAAATCCTTATCGAATAGGTGACGGGTTGCCGCCTTTTTGAAGTGAATGATCCATGGCATGAGTGTTAGCACAAACCAGAGTGACGGACAAAAGCAGAGGCCGACACCAGAGGCGCTATTGAGCACGTGGTGTGCGTCTCTGTTCTTCGTCCGCCGTCTTGGTTTTCGCTAATCCTCATGCCATGAATGAGCGGGCTCGACATAACCAAGCTTCTATTTTCAGAGTTAATGACGGTGTATCACATATCTTGGTGTCGACCCAAAATTGGTATCGACGCATGCATTTTATTTCCTTAACGGCCGGTGATGGCGACATCTTTATATCGTTTTGCAAACTTTGCTCACTTATAATCGCTTCGTTTTCAATTAGGTATTCTCTCTATAATTAGCCCACTGTAGCTTACTGGTGCATGTCAACTTTATATTGTCCTTAGTCTCACTAAGCTTCGTGACAGTGGCACATAGCTCAAGGTCAACGCTTTGTGTGTGATGCAAGTGTTTGCTCTCGCTTGCTGTCGAGCATGTTCGGGCCTATAGAGCATAGGCTGTATAGTGACCAACGTTTTGCGGACTGTGAATAGAATTCAAATTAAAATTGAGCTATCATGCATGCCAAAAAACTTGCTTACCGCAATGCTTACCGGACAATCGAAAATATCAGGCTGCATGATTTTGAAAAACTTTGCTGCTCCGTTCTGTCATGGAGCTCTAATCTCTCTGCTCACTATTTTATTTCTTCCAGTTTCAAAACAAAACATACTTTCGAACTCTTTTCAATTTTGAACTCTCATCGGGCCTGCCTGCACTTGATTAGGAAAAGTATAGTCTTTGTTTACATGCGTTCACCCTCCATCTGAGCTAAACTCTTTTCCGCAGAGCGATAAATCAAGAGGATGCAATCAATTTAAAGCCAGTGCTAAATATTTTAGACAAGAATGAAGTTCCATCAAGTGGAGGATTGTTCGCCGGAAAGAAGAATCGATGAGTTAAAGGCTGATGGAAGAAGTTCCTACCTGCGCGATTAGACGCCGTGCATGCGAAATTTTTCATGGTTTTGAAAGTTGAAGACAGCCCGACAGTGGGCTATACAGCGATAAATCAAGAGGATGCAATCAATTTAAAGCCAGTGCTAAATATTTTAGAAAGGAATGAAGTTCCATCAAGTGGAGGATTGTTCGCCGGAAAGAAGAATCGATGATTTAAAGGCTGATGGCAGAAGTTCCTACCTGCGCGATTAGACTATACGAGCGCAACTAACAACTGCAGAAGCGTCTTGTAATCAGTTTGAAGCTGTTCTCCGGCTAATGACACAAAAAGCTCCGGAATTCGGAATGAACACGGGCTAAAAGAATGCGCGTACGCACTGTCAGTACTTAACGCATGAGCATTTCTCTGGCTTTTCTGCATGCATTGTTTTTCCGAGTGATTATGCCCCTCATGCATCATGAATCTCAGGTTAATGAGCTTTGCAGCAATCAGAGCAGGATGGCGGGGCGAGATCTACGGGTCTATTTGGTATTGTTCTAGAAGGGCGGTGGCGCATGGGTCTCTTTTGCAAGTCTTATCACCTTTCCTTAACAAAGTTATATTCGGTTTGTGCGTGCTTTTTTTAGGGTAGCACAAGACCAGAGATCAGGCTCTGCGCTAACTTCGTTATTACCCTGACGGCAGTAAAAGAGCAATGCTCCTAGTACAGCTGGCAAAAAAGTCCAGGAATACCGCTGGCTACAGCCTCTGTACAGCAGTTTCTTTCAGTAGCACGCCTTGCGAAGACTGATAGGGCTGCCTACTATAAGTGGATTGGATATTGTTTTTTTTTTTCCAGATGCTAGGTTAAATTTTCAGGCTTGTGACGAGTTTCGGTAGCGGCTTCTTTTAAGCTTGTCGAGTATCGAGTGTCCAGAGGCTATGCTACCCTTGTCAAAACACAGCTGCATTTGGACTCGCTTATTAAGCCACATATACTTTGTTTTGCATTAGGACGACATTTAAGGAGTGTGCCAATACAAATGTGCAAATTTAATTCAAAAGTCACTATAGCATATCTTCGTTTAGCATGTATACCATTATGTAGCATAGAGATCAGTAGGTGTTCTTCCGTAAAATAGGAAATAAACAAAACGAAAAAAAACTTAAACCGCAGTTTCTGTCCAGTTCAGAAAGAGGACTACGACCTCAGCTGTAAACATATCTATTATCGATAATTCGAAAGGAATGGAACGATTTTTCTGCATTTGAAATTTGAGTTACCCACGAGTGCGCGATAGCCGGCAGGTTGGGTTACACAGGAGTGTTTTATACATGTGCCGTAGAAGTGCGCAGGAAGTGATTCCTCAGCTACTACGATCGCATATTTTACTTGGGAGCAAAAGCGGTCCAACAGCTCGCTACTGTTCTCTTGTCCGTATAACAATAGTACAAGCGTAAAAGGAGCAGGATTTTCGCGAAAGCGTCTAAACAACCACTGTACGTAGAAGTTGGCCTGCAGTTTGTAGAGATTGATTGCTTGCGAAATTTTCTTCGAAGCGTACCGCAGTTCCGACAAAACCTGCAATGTGTACAGTGGAACGATCGAGGGAATGGTCGCACAGAATGCCAACCTACGAAACGAGTCCCGTAAAGGCGAAACAAAGCCCCAGCACGCTGCTGTAAATCATCCGCCACCCAAAAAGTGAGTGCAGTGCAGCGGAACACTCGGACCGATAACAGCTAGCGTGAGGCACCAACGTTACGGCGTGGGCGAATTCTTGACGCCCGCTCCTGGATGGACGCCATGTCGCCGCAGCTAGGTCGTAACATATATCATCCTGCCTTTTGTCGTTCGTAGTGCATTTTTTATGACTTTATGACGGAGCAAAAAGGAAAGAAAATATTTGCGTTGCGATCAAGAGCTCCCGCGCTCATCATCGTGTCTTACTCTGCTTTTCGCACCGACTGACTGGAGAGGGCGATTTTCACGGATGTACGACAATTTGTAAATGTTGGTGCTATATAATTTTTTCGGTCGTGCAGACAAGAACACTCAATCGAATGATGGATGATTCGTAAACTTCCTACACTTCATATTTTCGTCCTTCGTACACATTGCCGTCAAGCTTTCTTTTTCCGCATGCTAGAAAGGTGTGAAAAGGTAGTGTAAACGAGGAAGGGGTGGTTAATTAAGGATGCACTCAGAAATTATGAAAATCTGTCTCTTCTTGTTACCTGCCACCTTGAGCTGTTTACTATCCAGCTCTTCCCAATTAATCCGCCGCCCTCCACTATGTCGTCCAAGATAGCCAATGGTTCACTTCGGGACATTTAATCACACATTTTTCACTTTTTTTCTTTTGACCGGAAGTTTATTTCTCATATTCTTTTTCTAGTTCTTGCTTAGTCGACGGGTTTAATGAGGTTGTTGAAGATTTGCAAAAGGTTGCGTGTTCGGATCACGTCCGGGTCACCACTGTTGTAAGATCTGCGGGGTCGCAGCGGAGGACGAGAGCAAGATGACCAGCGTGGCAGGCTTCTAGTTCCGAACAGCCCGTGCCGGGCGTGCGCTCCGAGCGCGCGCTGTCCTTCTTTATTTTCCTCTAGCGCGCGCTGGTATACCGCCGATCTCAGCGCCTGCGCTTTATAGCGTCGCCGGGCGCTATAAGGTGTTTTTTCGGTAACCACATATCTATTCTTTATACCTGTGTTTATACCTGTGTTTATACCTGTGTTCATACCTGCGTTTATGCCTGCGTTGATACCGTGTTTATATTGCGTTTCTACCTGTGTTTATCCCTGTGTTTATCCCTGTTTTTATGCCTGTAATATGTTCCATGTAAGGAAGCTTCCTGCTAAAACTGTCGCCTGCTGATGTATGCGAGGGCCCTCGGCACTCTCAAGCAGTGAGAAACTGCTTTTTCGCTGAGGTGCCCCCCAACCTAGAGTTGGAAAAAATAAACATTGAATTTACCAATTATCATTATTTTTGGTTGCTGTGTTCTTATTTGCTGCCTCGTAGAGCCATCATTGGCAGAAGATGCAGAAGAAGCGTTCGTAATTTAATACACGGATGGATGGAATGAATGCTTGTAACTCTTTCTGCATGATATGAATGTTTTTGTTACTGCCGCGTTCTAAACCACGTTTTAAATAGACACCGATTATGGACCGTCCTGAGATCACAGTGATGGCGTAGCCGCGAGCAAGCGCAGTGAGTTGAATTAGTGGAAGCGGAAATAGATGCAGTGGAAAGAGATCGGCTAGAGGCGATGGGCTAAGAGGAAAGATGCCCATTGGCTGGCATGCTTTTTGCTTAAACACTGGTTTCTGATGTGATCACACAGGAATAATCTAAACCACTACTCACATTGTACTGAACGGAAGAACGAACAAAACTGACAGCAATTCTGAAAGGTAGAATTATTTGACATGAATGTAGAGAAAGGAGAGGTAAAACAAGTACTCAGAGAAAATATAGCACAGGAAGCGGCACGAAGCAAAACATCCCTCTCACGGCACATATATTTCCTTTATCTTTCTCCCGTCATCCCCCCCCCCCTCACCGCCTTCATTGTGAACCATATCGGGTGTGCCTGGTTCTGTGCCAGGCACGACGTGTTGCGATTCGAAAGCAGACCAGTTTTTACGCTCTGAAAGAAATCGAACGCAAAACGTCTCTTCATCATTCACATGCCTACTCATCGCTTATTTTCTGCCGATATTTGCCGCATCGTTGATTCAACAGGAATGCTAAGGAGCCGCAATCCGTATGGTCTCGGTTCGCAGATGCAGGAAGATGCACTTTAGCTCGTTGCTTCGAACTGCTGCACAGCGAATCGCGTCATGGACCGGATTTTGCGCCGACGAGCATGCTCTGAATGACACTGTCGATGTGGGCGCCCCCAGGGGCTTCCCTAACACTGCTCATCATTGTCATGTACATCACGATGCCAAAGAAGAAAGCAAAAAGAGGCAGTTGGCAGGAAGTTCGCCGTTTTAAACCAGTTTAGTATCTCTTTACGATGTGCAGTTAGGGCTTGGATTCAAGTGGTCAAACAGGATAAATCAATTTTAGCCTCTATTTTTCGTGTCCAATAGGTAAGTGCTGATAATTGCACCCTGCAGAATTTTGAATTACCACGAACATTTCCTAGCGGCCGTGTTTTATTTCGCGCCACGAACTTGCAAGGATGCCACTTTTAACATAGCGTGCAGAGGATATGACGACCCTTTCAGCGCAGTCGCCGCCACGTAACGGTATCCAGAATCGGAAATTGCTCATACAGTGTGTAGCATGAGATCACTGAGCGCAATATGCCAACTGCTCGCGAGCATTCGAAACACAGGTCTTGTCACGCACAGGAATAAGAACTAAATTGGTGTTGGAAGAAAGTAAACTTCCTCACTTTGATCTTCCTTTCTTTTTGCGTAACATATATGCGCTCTACTGGCATCGAAATTTGCGATGCTTCCCACCTATAGGGACCTTAAAAGACTGAATACAAAGTTTATTACACTCTATTTTGGTTACACTCCTTGTACAGGCCCTTATTCTACTCTGCTGAGTCTATTACTACTGTTTTTAATTCAATGAAAGCCTTCTTATCTCTATTTCTGCATGCAACCCACGGATGATACCAGTTATAGGCTGACTGTACCAGCGATTCTCAGTTAGAAGAATGTTCGCCCTAAAATGGAGCCTAAACAAAAGAAGCAATTTTATACAGCTGTCAGACAATTTGAATAAATAACTATTTTCGGCCAATTTATTTATTTCATAAATACTGCCACGCTTCGCGCAATGCCTCAGGCAGCAAAGGACGTACGCAGGAAACCAAAGCCGAAAATAAGCGTCACAAGATGCATGAAAATAAAAACGAGAGCACGTTAATGGTTCGCCAACCAGGGCAGATAAACATTGAAAAGACAAAAGTGCTTCCATAACGATGAGGGCCAGCGAAGCCGTGAACCCAGTTAGAGACGCCGGTAATGAAAGAGAGTTGACGCAATCGATGACAGCGCTCAAAGCCTCCCCTTAAAACAACATTGGAGCCTTCTTAAAGTACAGGCGTTGCTACGACTTCTAATGCGAATAGGATTAACGCCCCCATCTCCTACTCTTATTTTAAAATATGGAAGTTAAAATTCCGAAATTAATGGTACACTATCAGCACAGCACAAATTCGCCTATATGGGAGCCAAAAGAGAGCAAGCGCTCCTCTAGTCAGAACAGTAGCTCCGGCTTGTTGGTTATTGATCTTCAAGTAACAGCACAAAAACACAGACAGCACGCATATAACTAAATCACACAACATGCGCTGGTGTACTTCTTTTTAACAAAAGGAGTGCGCTAAGAACAGTTTCCTTCGTTTTTCCTCCTTTGAGTTTAGATTGCACGGCAATCAGCACTGAGCCGAACTCTGCCGACAGCAACTTTGCCCTATGGTTCCTCTGTGGTTCGGTAACTTACTACTATTAATGCTACAATATTACACACTGAAATTCATTTTTCCACAGCTTCCAAATTAAGTTGTTCACTTTTACCATGAATAGAATAATTTGTTTTCAACTACGGAGATGACATTGAGTTTGCACTATACTGAGTTTTCGAAGTAACTAACAGTATGACTTCACGATGCCTCTGGCCTCCTTAATTTTTTTGTTTCGAAAGAGGAGTGTATTCTGATTGAATGAATCTTGGATGAAGTTTTTTTCCCAGTTTTTTTTTTTTCAAGGCGTAAGCCTGAGGTGATAATGGTGGCTAAATTTTCTCACAGGTTGCAACTGCTTGAAATAAGTGGGAAAGCGCGAGAAAACGAATCACAAACGCGGCATAAGTAGTGTTTGACTCGTTATTGAACTTTTCTGCCTTCATTATTCTAGACAACCGGCAAGGGTGATTTGAAAAGATGCGCTGTAAAATAAAGTAAGGAAATACAGTCGACTTCAGGACAATGGGCTGAAAATAAAGGTGTTGGGATATAGCGCAGAAAATTTTTTTATTACGTAGAACATCACTGGACTGGATTACATGAAGCCTGTGGCTTCTTTTACAAACTTTTTTGATTGGATTGCCGCTTATCCTTTTTGAATGCAGTTCATCATAATATACTGTAAGGATGTCTTCTCCCCAATGCTCTCGCTTAGAAAATGAACTGGTGAATTTAGTGGCTTTTTATTTTGTGCTCAATATACTTTTTTGTTTAGTAGTACCTTACATGGCAAGCAAATAAATATTTGTGAAAGTTATCGTTGTGAGAAAATTCGGTGCAATCATGCGGCTAAAAAGGCCGAACAGGCTGCGAAAAAGAAATTCGCAGGAACTCCTAATAAACTTATGTCTTGGCATTTCGCTCGCCTTAGAAACTGTCCATACCTTTAAAGAAACTGATGTAACTGCTGGTCAGGAGACGTCACTTCTCACAAGTCAATGGCTATTATTCGGATTGGTTACGTCACATCCCTCCATCAACTTTTATGACGGAAGACAGTTTTTTTTTTCGATTAGGCTTTTAATCTTCTTCCTCTATTAAGCCCAAAGGGATATATATCTACAATGCTATGAGTATAATCATGCCTTAGATTAAGCAACGAGCATAATAGTGTGTCATGGTGTAATGCAGCCATTTTTGTTAGAGAGCCCACATCTAATTTCTGAGTATGGAGAAATATCTGAGGGTCAGTGCGGCTTCAGCCAAATCATTTTGTCGGCTTCAAATCAAAACTATTAATTTTTGGCTTCTTACAGGCTGACTACTGTTATGCACATTTAATATTGGAATTTTGAACTCAGAATAAAGTTTATAATCACAGTTGTTGGAGGAAAAGTCCACGTCGCGAAGACAGCGCCGTACTTCTTTACGTGGAAGTACAGGTGAATTAAATTGATCCCGTTTAAAGCAAACACGTTCCTTTTCTGTTGTAATACCAATTTGCATGCTTTCTCTAAGGCATACTTTCTAATTTTCTAACCTTTAGGCAATTTACATACATTCTAAAGGCCATAAAATGGGCTGAGTAGGGAATTTTATAAAAATAATAAGCAGAGAGGTGGAAGGTGGAGCGAAAAATTATTGTATGTTTGTGTTCGTGTTACATATTGTTCTAGTTACTGACGACGGCAGCAAATATAAGGATGCATCGTTGTGTGCTTTGCTCCTGGTCCCAGCAAACATTTCATGAAGCTTGAGTACAACTTTAAAGGAGTGATCAACGTAGATTATATAATCCATTCTCAGTTAATTTCTAATACTCATGTATATGCTGCCGCCTGACATGTTACTTGATCTGAAGCCTGTTATAGTGTGATATTGCAATGTACATTTTATTTCAAGTACATGAATTATGGCTTATCGTTAACGGTTTATGGGGGTTTAACGTTCCAAAGCGACATAGGCTATCAGGGACACCGTAGCGAAGGACTCCGTAAGTTTAAATTACAGTTGCGCTAATTCCAATGCTTCTAAAACAGCATAAATATGGTAATTGGCTGCGCAGTTCAGATTAAAATGTCAGAGGAAGCGATAACAGTTCTGTCGTAAACAAGCACACCTTCTATTTAACCAAATCTATAAACCTGACCCTTAAAGCGTGGTGATGGCGCGAAATGCAGCTACAGCAGGAATACGTGCTTGCTAACCAGATTAGAAATGTAACCGAGAAAAAGATCTCAAAATAAGAACCTTAAAACCTTGCAGAAGAGGTGCCAGCGATAATATCCTGACATTCAGGTGCCGAGAAAAGTAAACGAAGCAGGTTATTTCTTTCTGATATTTTTCATACGTTGCCTAATTAAAACTGGGTGCAGTGGTATGCGTAAGCAGGTAGAGGAAGCGATTGTGCTTTCTCAAGGATAAGCAGTGTTCCTTCATGTCCGATAAAGAACGAGCGACGGCACTAGGAATTGAACAGCGTGCTCCGTTTATTCAGGACCTCACGTGTACGTGCTTGTGCGAAATAAGCTGCTTGGATGAGAGGGGAAGCCATCCTCCATCCAGCTACTCGAACACCTAGACACCAATAAGACGTTAACCCATTTTCGTTGCCATTTTCCAATCGTAGTACAGTGTAACGTAGTTAGTTTCGCCACAACCTCGAGTCGATCCCCGTGCCCCACCTTTCAGCTCAGATCAGTTCACCCAGACTGGAGGCAAATGAAAGACAATGGTTGCGTTCATGCGCTTGAGTGTCCCTAGAAAGCCAACCCTGCGGACTTTGCGTGTACTTTCTAGGAAAGTCACAAAAAGACGCCTCGATTATGAGTGATAATGTGCACTTAACCGCTACAATAAGTAGCGACTGCACAGGAGACGGCGAGCGAGCAGTCAAATTTGGGGCATCGTTGATGATGGGCTGGCATTTTTTCCTCAGAGTAAATCCCTCTTAACTTTACTCAAACGGACGGTCTTATGCAATGCTTGTTTTCGCTTGTGTATATTAGCTAGTGTTGTCCCCTATTACAGAACGGCAGTAGTTGTCACTAACATGAAAGCAGAAAAAGGTAGCTAACTTTACAGCGCTAAGAGGAGGCTCGTTCTGCTATATATTTTGGATTACGAATCAATGTACATATTCGTTTCCCGGAAACAAGCAAGCAGCAGGTTGTAAATAGTGCTGTAGAAAAACGAGACGAAAAACATCGGACCAATCGAATCACTTTGAATGATTACAGGCACCAGTCGATGTAGAGTGTTGAGTGTGCGTGTTGAAAGCTTGCTTTTTGGTAGATCATTTCGAGTTTTATTTCGTGTTGGACACTGTGTTTCGCAAAAAACAGCTGCGTTCTTCGAAAATCCATGTGCCATAACGATCGAGAGATCAATGACCTCCCTTATCACCTCAGCACAATGCAATTGAAGAAATTCATCATGTACGGACGTAGGCCGTGTAGCAAGACAAAGACAGTGTCATGTGCTGGCATTTATTGATGCACATAACCACTAGACCTCCTACTTTAGTAAAAGTGTGAAATGAGAGCTTCTACTCGGTCGTAGTAGCAGCTCACTGATACTTATTTAACAACGCTGCTGCGATCGCACTTCATTAGAAAACTTTCTCAAGCCTCTCAAGGTGCTATAATTGAGCTCTGTGTTGAATAATGACTGCTTCCTCGTGCATCGGAGATCGAGTGTCAGCCCACAAAAGAGAAGGCGTTCAGCATCGAAGCTATTCTAATGCCACTCCATCGCAGCGACGCATCCCAAGAGTGCTGCGCTGTGCAACGCTGTGGCTGCTCTCTGTGTGGGGCTGTGTCATTAATTCTTAAGTGCATGCCTGTGTTTTCCCTGCACTCCTCGTAACACAAATTACAGAACCCGGAAGACCGCTTCTAGTAACATACAGGCTTGAAGCAGCTAAAGGCATTGCTTTACGAAAATCTCCACACATTTACCAGCGCAGCCTGAGTGGTGGCACTATTAGATTTCGGCAGCGCCGCAAAAACTCCCCATCTAGGTTCGACCAATTTACTTAGTTGTCGGCCGCGACTGCCAAGTCCAAGATGCGCCGCAATGAATCAGCGCGAAAACGAGCTGAAAGGACTCGACAACTCGAGTGATAAAAGGCCAAATGAGGCCTACGCCCGAAGCAAAACACAAACCATTTCGGTTCTGGAAGTCGCCGTTATTCCAAGAGACTCTCTCTCAAGTTTTCGTCGGGGCCTAACTAATGGTGCGCTATTTAGTGCACCTGTTAGGCTGTTATTTGCACGCTTGCCCAAATCACCTATAGAAAGTAATTACCTTACATTTGTAATCACCTTCGTAATGACTGCTCAAGTGTAACTAAATTACATTACAAACTAGTCCTTCAAAAATGTAATGACACTACATTATTACTACTTCCGAATCCTAAACAGCCAGTGAAGCCAATGTAAACAAAAAAAAACGAGATTTTCTCCCTAGATTTGACGCACATGTTGTAAGGTGTTAACGCCGAAACACACCCAGCAAACTATTCCTCCACCATTCTTCTCCGCCAAAGCGTGAGCTCTACCGAACCGAATTTCACGTAGCGAAAGCTATATAAGCATGATTATACATGGTTTATCTTTGGTACATCTTTTATTGTTTCTTAATTCTCCCCACCACTTCACAGCCGCTTGTTCGTCTTCATTGACAAGCTTGATGGAGACAAAGACTGATCGATGGTCAGGCCCATGCCAAAGACAAAGATCTGGGCGCCGTTACCGCAGCCTGACGAAGGGAACGTGGATGGTTGCGTACGTAGAATTACTAAGCGCGACTTCCTACGTAGCGTCTAAGTCAAGTGCACAGCTCTAGTTATATGTACATCACACCTGACGTCACAACTGTGCTTTGAATCACATGACACAATGTGATTACCACGCGGCTTTCTTACTGACACTTCTTCCGACAATCAAATTTCAAGGTCAAATGTCGAGGTCAAATGTAAAAGACGAAAGGTCAAATGTTGAGGTCAAAGTTGAAGGTCAAAAGTGGTCCACTAAGTAGACCACAGATGGTTAGGTATATGCCCATAGCAACACTTGCCATGACTTAACTCAAGGTCGTTTCAAGGTCATTCGGGGGCTCACTGCGAAATGCGTCTCAGCTATAGTAGTGTAGCTTTCGCTACAAAAAAAAGGGTGGCCAAACACTCCTCGCCACTACTGCGTCGCACAAGACAGAATCGAGCGGCAAGTCCAACGCCTTGCTGTCCGAACCTGCCTCCAGCATTTAAGTCTGCGAGGCAAGTCATAAATTCGTTCGAAGGTAGCAAAGAATCGACCCGGGCCGGCAGTCTGCGCTCGGAAATTTCCCGCCGTGAGCATTACTGCTTGTTCCCCAAACACTCAGGCGATGGGCATTAGTGGGACCGCTGTGCCAAGTTTTGCTCTCGACACTTAAACCCTGACTACCTCTCTATTACACGCAGACCGCGTTTCCCAACAACACATGACGCCGGTAGTCTCGGACTAACTGTCTCACTGTCTTACTAAGCTCTTTTTTACTTACCGATGTCTTAAATGGTGCTGGATTCATTTGTGTCGTTCCCGAATACGTGGCGCTCTTTCGACTATACGAGACACCAAAGCTTTGTCGGCTCAAAAACGATGATGCCCTTTATAAAAACAAATTTAGAAGGTGAAAATTACTCTACAGCGATGTTGTTCGAATAGCGACAATTGAATGCGCATATATGCGGAATTTGTCATTCTCTACTTTCGTAGGTCTCTGCGAGTCGTGATACTACCCCTGGCACAATAATGCAGTCAAAAGCGGTGCGTCACTGACTTGCGATGCCCGGTGTTGCGCCGTAGGTGGGGCTTGTGAGAGACAGGTTGCTCTTATAGAGCAACCTCTTCAGACAAAACATTACTTGAAGTGGCACTTCCCATGGGGGGCAATTTATATACCTATATACACATAGTACACATACCTATATATATAGCGAAAGTGAAGAGCGGCAATAATGCAATAATCTTGTGAGTACATTTTAATTATATTATTATATTACTTAATGAGATAAGAAATAAAAGCTCTGGCATTCTCGTGCGAGAGGCGTAATTCCCGTAGCATTTTTAAAACATTGAACTATGTACCTCTTCCGACTAGACGCCTTTTGTGCAGCAGAGAGTGAGGCTTTTTTGAGGAATTCACTGAACCCATGGCTTTAACTCAGGAGCACAGACCTTTGGGCTAGTTGGTTCATAGCAGACACGTACAAGCGCTAAAAAACACGGACAGAGAAGAGACTTGGACAACACGAGCGCTCGTGTTGTCCAAGTCTCTTCTCTGTCCGTGTTTTTTAGCGCTTGTACGTGTCTGCTTTAACTCAGTCTGAAAAATATAGTAGTTCCTTGGAAAGTAGGAAAGGGGTTCGCAAATCATGAACCCAGCTGTATGCAAGACCGCCCAGAGTCGGGTCGATGCCTAAAGGTTGAACAATCACGAAAATCGACGACAATATATGTAAGATTAGAACCAATCACAAATCGTTCTTATTCTTGGTTAGACTTCACAAATTCGGTTTATATATACAAGCTAAGACCCGCATTATCATGTATGTATCGGACCAGCACCAACGAGTCAGACTGTGGCCGTCGCTCCTTTTTTTGTCTGAAGATTTCAATGAACAGTGGTTCGGCGAGTTAGTTCACAGCTGTAGGGTTATGTATCAGCCAAAAGCTGCAATAGGTGGGGGAGTTAGGTGGGTTTAATATAATGGCCGTCTTAAAAGAACTTTAGGCAATGTTTAATAATGTGTCAGCACATGACGAGAAGAAGCCACTGAAACCAAGATCTTGTCTGCTCACAAGAGCGACTGAAGTTTTACATTCAGTTTACAACGACCTGTTGACCGCAAGCTAATAAAGCGAGCTTGTAAGAGGTTGAAGCTGGCATGAAACTTGCATTTTGATGGCTGCAGCGCTTAATGCAGGAATTCTTATCCTGTGAAGATAACAGGTTATTTTTCCCAATATCAAAAAAAGAAAGCTGTAATGCATTTTGCTTTTAAACTTCTCCTTAAATTTATAGGGCACGCTTTGAACAAGTCTGCATGCAATGACAAATACAGTAGTCAACAAACACAGACCTCTCTTCCCACTCACCAACAAAGGAAACCATATCTTCGGAAGCTAAGTTGAGCGTTTTGTCCTGCTGCTGGGTCAAGCTTATCATTTGGGCGCTTTTCTCGGTATTTCAGGAAGTTAAGGTTCCCCGAGGCAGCGTCGAGGAGTAAACCCGAAGTTTCACTTCCTCTTGGCACATCGTTGACAGCGCATCTCGGAATGGAGCCATTCCAGGGCCTCGGGCCGCGTAGAACTCAGTATCTTGATTCTTTTTTACTAGTTTGTTCTGTGTGTTTCCTAATTTATTTTATGTTTTGAGGTATATTTGTATATTTAGGATTGAAAATTCGAAACTTATAGCAAATACGAGGCGAAGACTCGGTACAAACAGGTCTCACATAACGCTTCTATTGTACAATAAAGTTTTTTTTGTTCCATCTCTTCGCAAAAAAGAGCACTCTACGATTTTTAAAGATTACCACTCTCCGCGCGTAGCGATTTGAGTGCTATTGCCACAGTTAAAGCACAGGATAGTTACGTGCAAGCCATGTGAATGGTTATTTGTGCTTGTCTGCGTGGGAGAGGGTAAGAATTTCAGGAAGCGTTCCACAATTTGAAAGGGGTTCTTTTTAACCTGACAATAACAATGGCCGTTTGATCGCTGTTGTTTATGATAGCATATTCAAAGTGTTTGATCAAATCTAGGCCGGTCTGCTATAATAAACTGAGCCTGTGCATGGTCCCTTTTCCTCTTTCTTTGCAGCTCTCAGCCCTGCCGTGTCAATTGATGTCGTCACCGGCTGACCTTGTAGCATATCACTTTCATTTCCTCCATTAATTAAAGAGAGTTTATAAACTTAAGAGGCCAAAAACACCAAGATGGCTAATTGTTGAATTGTAGAACTCAGTTTGTCTACCATCGTGACTTCGCTCAGAAGCACCTCATCGTCCTATCATTATTGTAATTTCATTGTGTTTCTCAAATTGCCGGAGTAATTGCCGTGCCTGTGACGTCTCTGTCAAGGACTAGAAAAGTGAATTGACTCCTTATGTGCTTCCTGGGTTCCGTGCGGAAAGCCAAGCGTGTTCATTTGATACCAGCCCTCTGAGACCGCCCGTAATCTTCACCACTCAAGGCCTGCCATGCATTGTTTTGCTTGCCCCGGCCTCGCTGTCATTCACGTTACCAAGTGTACTTTTTGCTCCATATTTCTTCTGCTTTTAGGCAACGCCGAAGCAGTCTGAGGTGGCAGAGATATTGCACGAATAAAAAGTGTTAAGGAATAAAACAACATAAACTCCTGCCGAAATACTGTGAAATGCTCTTCTTTTATTTGAGTTCTTTTTGGAGAAATAAACTGCTGGGCCAGGAATTTAGAGACATCTCATAGGAACGTTAATTATGAGTGGATGTTAGTCTACTATTCAAATCCCCTGATAGGATGCTCATTTCTCAGTCTCTGTAGAATCTCAAAAGGGAAGCAAAAAAGCGTACATCATGTTAACCTTTAATAAAAAGTGTGCACATTATTCACGCCTAAAAAGAACAATTCTAGAATTCAGTTTCTATGAGTCTCCACCATTTCTTAGCCATCCCATCAAGCGAAAGAGTGTGTGTGGTCTTTGGGCATAAACGATGACTGAGCAAGCTAGAGTCATGAACAGTTGGCAATAAAGCAGGAAAACTGTTCCCAGTCAGCAGGAGACAGTTGACATTAATCTGCCCACCAGCAGAAAGACAGGGCACGGCATTCTTTTGCAATGCAAGTCGCAACAATTTCATATGATTTCAATATCCCGTCGTCACTGGTAGTATTGCCTTCCTGCTCTTCCTGGGAAACATTAGCTCTGTCGTCAGGCAACGCTCTGTTTGAAAGCTGCTTTGTAGTGACAAAGTACCTTCCGACAGTAAGAGAGGAGACAACAACAAGAACATAGCGTGGTTGTTTCCACGACACTATTACATGACTAGCATGTTTTCTTTCAATTTCTTCTTTACAGCGTGCAGCTCAAGAAAAGTGACATGGCCGTAATATGCAGCAATATTTCAGAATGGAAGCAGAAATAATATTACGCAGAAAGGCACTGTTTGCTAGACTAGTCACGATGTAAACACTGCTGATTACACTTGGAAAAGGCCGACAACGAAATACCATCCTCTCCTCCACCTTGGACACCACACACTTAAACAGCAAGCGTCGTTGCAGCCCTCGCATAACATATGAGCGAGGACAGAACGGGTGGCACACTGCTGAATATTCACCTACATAAAACTCTCATGCAGGTTATTTGAAACAACACAATGTCGATTATTTGTGCTAAAGCAGCAGGCCTTCTTCTTTCAACCCGTTTTCTGAAGTTCAGACAGGGGAGAGAACACACTTTTGGCAAAGTAATTTAAAGTCTAGCATTCTTCACATGGGAGAAAGCAGATGCAGTAATGTAGGAGCGCCTGCCCAAGGCAGCCTCATCAACCAGGCAATCTACTAGTTGGCAGACATTCCGTCACAATCATTGGAGCTTCTTGCATAGTAATGGTTTTGTGTAAACAATTAAAGGTATCACCGGTGCAAAATATGAAACATTATTGAACATAAGTAGAGTTCAGGTACTGTTTTATTCCATGCAAAAAAAGCAGAAAATCTTTGTACGCAGCTTTATAAATTGCAATAGCGCTCCGGTAGTACTTTTTTGTTTTTGGCCAAATCATGGGGGAATTTCTCGTTCACGTAGAAGATACTGAACCCTGTTTTATTATTTTGAAGCACTGATTTAGTGAATGCACTAGCTGTTTGTTAAACAAGCTGGATAAAAAAACGATTTGGTCGCTTTTCTAATCGATAAAAATCTGTCAGGCTGCTGTTTTTTTTCGGGTGAGATAAAGAGTTTGAGCTTGTTCGCCTAAGAGAATTCGAAACCATTTAGTTTCTTGCTACTCGAAGCAACAAGATTTAGTCTGGTTTCCTGCCATTTTTTATGCTCTTCTTAATACAATAAAAAGAAATGCATGCGAGCAAATTAAATGCTTCTTCGCGCAATGGGTGCTTGTACAGTAGAAAGTATTGTATTTTCGTCTAAATAGGAAGTTCTTGCTCGGCCTAAAAGCGAGGCTTTTTTCTCCATAGAACCACTACTGTGGTTCAAATAAAATCTTTAAACACGTAATGATCGCGAAAAACGCGAAGACGCGCAAAACTAAAATGAGTGTAACGATTAAAAACAAAATGGTTCCGCGGGTTTCTTGTACGAATGAGCTGACTGCGCCCAGTGACTATTCACAAGCGCCTCAACGCTAACATTATTACTCTTGTGATGAAAAATCATGCAACCAAATTATAATAGCAGAGCAAAATCAATGCGAGGTGTCATTAGCCCCAGCAAGAAAGCATGAACCATTAGGCAAATAGAAGGCTATGATGGCTTATGTACTGTGCGCATACGAAACTGGGTAACCTTGTCACCGTGCTTGCCCTACTTGATCGACGATGTACAACTTGATTCATCGGTGCATTTGACTCAAAATGTTTTTCAAAACAGAAAGAAATTAATGTTCAAAACGTGCCAGTCATATAACCTTCAGGCTGCTCTTTTAAGGATTGCCTATTATTGCCCTGCATCGTAAAGTTATCGCGCTTCTTAACTGAAGGACAATGAGTTATTCAAGTAGTCATTTCTGTGCACTTTCTCGTTTTAGATAATAATGTATATCAAAGCCTACATACTTACTTTCCCTCCTCCTAGATGCTTCTCGTGATGCTGCAAATATGTACAGTCAGGCCGGAATGAAACGCGAACACACATATGTCATACATTTCTGCTTTGCAGCGAGACCTTCCTTTACAACCTATTTTCGATTATGCATTTCAGTAGGCCCTCTACCCAGACACATGAATCAGGCTAGTTGTACACTTCAGCTGAAAGTAGGCAGGTAAAATATTTTGTTTTCTTGACATGCTCTGTTCGCGTTTCATTCCGGCCTGACTGTACATAAAAGGAATAAACACATCTAGTTCATTTTTGCAACAAAAGTACTAAAAAAAGTTTGTAAATAAATAAAAAGCGATGCCGCTTGTCTTGTTAGACCCGATGTACAACTGCCGTCAAAAAGTAATTCGAAGACGACTTCGTCGAGAAAAATTTTCTTCTAATCGAAGGGGTAGCGGTCGAGATTTATCGCTGCTCTGCCTAATTTGCGCCATCACAATTAGCGGCATTTGTCTATTCCAGGATGCATAGAATGACAGCCATGAAACTGTGTTTTTCGCTATTATTGCCTTCCATTACCTTTTACAAAACATCTATTTCAACGCCAAATTCTGCTCGTCTTTTAACGTAAAGCTGAACTTTGGGCGAGTTGGTACGTACTCATATTCCGTCAACAGCGCCACATGTACGAGACGAGAATTGTGAGGAGGTACGCACTAACGTCGTAAAGTCCTTGTAGCGCTGTTGAGGCAATATGAGTCCTCAATTTTTGTTTTCGCTGTTCTTCTCTGGTAATGTGTCCCTTATAATGAGAATCGGAGAGCGAACGCAAGCTTTGGGTCATCTCGCTAGCTGCTTCGTCAGCAGGCAAAAATTCCTAAAACAGAGCGAATGTTTCGAAAAATTAAAACCCTAGCAAATACTTGATAGCAGTGTGTGGCTGCAATATGTATGTCTTATTTTTCTCATCGCCTCCTTCTTCAGGTTCCTTTCTTCTCCAGTTTCCTCCCTCAGTTTGCGCGAGGTCCACTTTTTGATCTCCATGCTTTTTAAAGATCTCCGTTAATTGCACTGAAAGCAAAAAATGATAGAAAATATTTGCGTACTTATTCTGCCACAAGTTACTGCTTGCCGCAAAGCTTAGTTTTTCTTCCTTAGTAGAGGATTTTGATTTTGCCATCTTTGGTGCACTGTCAAGTGCGTCGTTGAAGCAGCGCGTTCAATCACCAGATGTGCAGTATCCTTAGCATGAATCCTCAATTTACCCGGAGGAAGAAGATTTTGTTACAGAGTGCTATTTTAGCCTCGCGCCTGGCACGAGTCTATTTACAGCTGCACTCCCTATGAATGCATGTACGACATCGCAGCTTCCATTTGTCTGCATGCACATGAGATTATACTGCCAACAATTTCAGGGGAATGTTGAAGTAATGGCACGTAACGGAGAACGCCTCTGCATTTATTCGCACACACGCGAACCGCCCCTGCATTGTTCCTGTTGCGTCGGCCTGCGTCTCCTTTCCTTTTTCGTGTTTGCTCAGCCCACTCATAATAAAATCAGTACGAATTGTATAGGAGGACCACGTAATTTCGAAGCCGCCGTTTGTTTACGAGCAAGCTCGTTCTTTATTCAAGCCACAAGAGGTAGCTGCACTCCAAATATTGGGAAACAAAGCCCCAAAATCCGTTCAAGCTCAAAGGCTTAGTTTCTTGATTGGCTCCCAGAAACAAGGCTTTTCTTTCAATTTCAGCTATCCACTGGGCGCCCTTGCTTTGTCTCCTCGCGAAGAACAAAAGACTGCCGCTCCCAAAGGATCGTTCCCGGATGCAGGACAGACTATGTGTATCGAATTTCCCCCTCGGAAGAAATGGATTTACGTATTTTTTTTTTGCGTTGAAAAGCGCAATCTGCAACACATGGCTAATGTTGTACTTCGCAAGATGTGTTGGTGCTATTCTTGACACCATATATTGTTCTGAAGCAATTAGGATAACAAGAAAACAAGCGAAGCATTAGGCAGCAAAAAGACAGGTGGGTGGGTGGGATTAAGCGGTTTGCTGGGGTACGTTGGGCGTAGCTGGTAAAGGACAGAGTTAATTGGAGAAACACGGGAGAGGCATTTGCCCTGCAGTGGGTGTAGGCAGGCTGATGACGATGAGGATGAATTGTAGAACTAAAGACCTAAGGATAGTCACTGGTTTCCCCTCACTCTAGTGCCAGTGAGATCACTGCTTACCAAATCATTGTTTTGTGCATAAAGAGTCCGCTTAACACAGGCAAGAACAAAGGTAACGGCAATAAAACGACGAGACTTGGTCGTGATCCGAACAAAGTTAATAGACGAGCCGCATTTCCAGTCAAGGTGGACTTTTCATAACTCAGAACAGAAGCAAAGGCAACGAGCAGTCAGTAGGACTACATAGAGCAGTACTCCATCACCGCACAGCACCCCAAGCGCTAAACTGCAAGTCTATAGTGCTGGGTTGGGTGTCGACGTCTTCATTAACTTCCATTCGAGCGCCGCGAAAAGATCAACTTCGTTGGCCGCTCCATTAGGGTAGCACGCCATCGCAGCAGCCGAACTCCCTACATGCATGCGTACGCGTTTACAGCAGGCAAGTAGTATTAAGCGTCCTCCATAACTTTTGTCGTTAGCTTCTCTTATAATATCTTTGAAAACAGAACTTCGACGAAAAAAAATACGCACCCTGATGTATCGCTGAAAACATCTCGAAACGTGATCGTCCAGTGATCTTGACTTGCACAAGGGACTGACATATCGATCCCATTTGGACGGCTTGAGGACCAGTTCTTAGTCGTTCTCCATGCAGCCGTCGTCCAACATCGCCACTGCTTCAAAAATGCAAGAAATGTAATTCGGAATAAAGCGAACAAGTAGAAAAGTGCACACGTAGTTGAGGATAACAACCTTAAGCTCTGAGCGTGCTGTATCTCGCAATAAAACCACTTGTATTGTGCGTTCTTTTTTTGTTACGGTTCATTTTGTTACGATTAGGTGTTTGAGGGGTGCACCGTGCTCCGCCCCATCCGCTACGAAGGTGTGAAAATAATTCTTGCGACCGATGCGGAGGATACGTCCCCGCTAGCGCGGAAACGTGAGCAGATATCGGCCATTGTGTACCCTGCACTCTCCTGCTATAAGCACTTGCTGCACACTATAAGACACAAAACAGTGCGAAATTTTTATCTTTGCTTATGAGACTATGGAAAGCAGGGTATTCGAAGAACGGCTACAAATGTGTCAGCGCGGCGCCCCTGCGCACGCATGGCTTCAAGAAAGCGCTCAGTGGTTAGAGCTGTCAGTTGAATCGGCCTCTAAAAACTTCTACAGAATTCCTCACTCGACACTTGTGCTGGCAGCAACACTTCGTGTGCATCTGATCGCGCAGAAGATACAAAAAACTGCCTGTTTTGCCAGTGCGGTATGCTTAGACCTGAGAGAAAAGCGCTCTGTGTTGTTCTAGAGCGCCTCAACTCATGCTTCCCTGTTAGAAGGAAGCCAAGTCCCCAGACTACGGCATCAACGATCATCATGCCTGAAGGCTTGTCAGCTGCTGCATCTCTTCGTTAGCGCACAAGTGGAGCCCATGCTTGTTATGCGTACGGAAGTGTAGACAAAAAGCGCAAACGCTCTTAAAAATCGAAAAACAACCCTTGGAAGAAATCTAGAGTCCATCTCGAAAGAATATAAAAATCATATAAGAGATCATAGTTAATGCATACGGATTCTTCTTTATTTTCCATATGATGCCTGCTCTGTATGCCGACGACTGTACGTATACACCCGCTCGTGCGGAACGCACATGCAGGGACCTGGGTTTTTGTTCCCTTACTGTGCTTATCCAAGCGTATGTCAGCAGCTCACCGTTTCTTGTCACGGACACCCAGTGTTCATCGTTTGGCAGCATGCGACTTGAAAAACTCGTGCCCTGTGTAGTGCAAAAAAAAATCGGTGGGGAAGAAATTTAGCTGGAGTAAGGAACATCACACCGATGCCTTTCCGCGAAATGAGGTTGAAAACTGCACTATATCAGCACTAAATGAAAGAAAAGAACGAGAAGCTTATGCAAGAGGTTTGTCATTTTGAAATCATGAGCTTATGAACGCTAACCTGCAATTTAATGTTCATTGCTCAATCGCCAATAATGCAGTCATTTTACTGGGAGCCAGGAGCCTTTGTGGGGAAACTGAAATTGCGTGCGCATAGGGGAGAAAGAGAACGATAGGCTGGAGCAAATTCCTCTTCACGACATATTAAAATTTCGGCTGCCAAATATTTATCATTCTTCAGAAATAATTTGAATCCAGTGACGTGAGCCGTATTCGTATTTATTTAGCAGGCCATGGGTAAAGCAGCTTTAAGCCAGAGGCAAACAGAGAATGAAAAAAAAATCACCTGCACAAGCGAACGCATCTTTCGGCATGTGTTCCGGCGTTATTAAATTTTAACTTCCTGTACGTGTTTCCTGCAGTAGTAGTATTGCTTTTTTTTTTTTTTCAAGATTTAACGGGCAGAAATAATTCGTTCTTTCGGTCATAAATTTTTAATAATTACGACGGAGTGAAATAGCTAACACGTGTAAAAGATAATGGGGAAAAAAAATGCCAAAATCGTGTCGCCCAGATTACCAAGTGAGCAAATAAAACATAAGTGCCATGCTTCATCCAACCAAGCTTTTTTCTGGGTTTATTTTAGGCTCAGTCTGATAAGTAAGTAAAAGAAATGAAATGTCTGAAATCCAAAATTTTGCTGCGACATTTTGTTTCGTGGAAAAGAAGGATTGCGAGTATGTCCTTGCCTGCTGTCTCACCACCAAACGTTCAGTATGAGTCACTTATTTGCCGCTTTATCTTTAGTTTCCGCTTCTTTGAAATGCTACTCAGTGCCTGTAACTTGAAATACAGGCCATTGGGGCCTGCATCTGAAATACATTTACCAGCTTTGGGGCTATTAGTACGGTCCAATTATTGACGGGAGGCACTTAGCTGGCCTATTGGTCTATGAAACATGCAGCAACCAGTAATTAAAAAAGGGGCAGATTGTATTTGTAGATAGTACTCTGCTGCGAGCATAGGCAGGGGACTTGTTATCAAAATATGCTAAACTAAACATCAATTTTTGTGGGAAAAAAAGAAGCTCAGGGAGTTAAAGCCACACGGGTGGAGGCTGACTTGTTTTGAGGGATAAGAAAATTAGCTGAAGGTAAGATGTCTGTAGTAATTAAATTGATAGGCAGAAAAAGTCTTTATTTACTGTCATCATAATTACTTTCGGAACGGCATTTTTAATGCGCGCCCTTCTTACGGGGCGAGGTATTTGACGACTGCATGTCGAAAAGAGCGAACTGTTAAGTAGCGGCAGAGTGTGAATGTTAAAGCTACTGACTTTCTGTTAACCACACATAAACCGTTACACCTATGGGTTGTCTCTTTTTGCGGAGTTTTATTTATATGTGAGCACTCTCAATATTTTTATAGGCACATATCACCTAGATCTCTAAGCCCCAAAAATACAATATAAGTATGAGTCACACCTAACATCTGCAAACAAATTATCCGTCTGAAACTGCATATAAAAATAAAAATTTAAAACAACTGTAATTCATCCCTAATTAAGAGTGCTACCTGAACCCAGAACGACCTCAGAGAGCGCATAACGAATGATTAGGATCCGGGGCTAGACGTACCAAAATAGACATGATTTATGACTGAACTGTGTGGAAGCAAATTTGTTATACTGGAAACAAGTTTGTGTACTCTCCAACTAACAAGCGTATGAATATTTATGAATATGTATGAATGAAGCGTATGAAGATTTGTCATTTCGCCGTAAACTTGCTCGCTTAACCCTTTTCCATAAGCTTTATCACCACCCATCCCTTCGCAGTGATTTGTTTCAGTCACCTGATGCTCTCTTTCCACGCCGTGATCATTCTTTCAAAGTTAAACGCGTAAACTGTCATTCATCGTCTTATGCCAATTCATTAATTCCCCGTACTACCACTGAATGAAATAGTTTGCCATCAGTCATCGCCACTGAAACTCACAATAAAAAATTCCTAGAGCTTCTTCGCTGTGACTGAAATGTGTAAAAGTTTGCTGTTTTTATTAGTGTTCATTTTTTCTTTGTGAGATGCCTTATGTTTCAATTAGCGTTTTTGTTACACTTACTTGTTAAAATGTATCGCGATTACTTATGATTGTACTCCCCCCCCCCCCCCCTATGTAATACCCTTTACGGGTAACTTGAATAACTTGAATAAATAAATAAATAAATAATTAGTGCAAGTATTGCTATGAAAAATCGGCGAGTTCCCACCTGATGTCTTCATTCCGGAAGCGAGTAGAGGAACTTGTAATAAGGTAAGTGCATAGACTCTAGATGCGATGCATTTCAGGCGAAACGGAAACGTCCGCACTCGTTTTGTGCCGTGCTCCAGCTTCACGAAGCGCAGAAAGCAGTCGATAACTGAGAATATATGACGCCGCCTCAAGGTACAGGTTTAGGGAACTGCAAAGTTATGCCGCAACGTGATTCAGGGTCCGCTACTGCAATGAAGGTTCCGTTGCGAGGATTAATGGTTTACCAGAACATCGAGGTAAAAAGGAAATCGAATGGTGTGTTCAATAAACTCGGTCATTTTTCACCTAATGAGAAGCGCGCCACGCATTAATCATCCGGAGAGGACATGATTGCCAACCACTTCTGCGTTCAACACTCTAATTGAGGCGCTTGACAGCGTTTCCTACTAAGCTGCAGTACTAAGCTGCAGTTTCTGACTAAGATGCAGGCGCCACAGTTTAAATCACTGGTAATTCATTATTGCAAAAATAAATATTTTGACACACTCTTCTAATGTTTTTAAAGCCGTTGTAGCCGCAGCCTAAATGGGGCTTGGTCTATTAAGCACCTCTGTACGGCAAAATCTTTGCAATTAGGCCTCTAACATTACGTCGTGCGGTTGACAGTTGATTCTGGATTAGCACACATTGTTTTGCCTAACTTATTTGCTTGCACAAAAATGTGTTCTCGGGGACAAAAGTGATATACTCCACGAGAAGGGAGCCGGAGCAACGGAAACCTGCGCTGCAACGCCATCTACAGGCAGCATCTGGGATCGAGACAGCCAGTGCATGACCTTTATTATCAGCAGGCATATCACTTGGCTCGCTTCAATGCTTCGTGGTTTATCTCGCCAAAATGCTGTAGTTTTCCGTTGCTCCAGCTCCCGCCGCGTGGAGTGTACCACATTTGTCCCCGATACTACATTAAACATACAGTCATCTGTCTCTGTGTAAATCTGTGTGCCTTTTTGTCATTCAGCCAGAAACCACGAACGATATAAATCACATTTCATTTTATCTCATTTCCGAAAACTTCTCTCGTAACTGTGTCTGAACTGTCAATTAAGTCCGAGCCATAGAATCGTGAATGTTCCGACATTCAGCATGTACAAATAGAAAAAGCGAGCGTTAGCTAACTTCTGGCCCCTTTACTATGAATCTCACTTGCACACGACAACACAAAAGAACGCACCTGGTGCCATTTCCAAAAGCGACCCACAAATGACAGATAGACAAGTCTTCAGTTGAAACCCATTTTATGGAATGGCAATGCGCTTTGATCGAAAAAAATTGTGAGGGGGCTTAGCTTTGGTTAAGCCTGCTAGGTTGGGAAAGCAGGTGTTTTATACTGCATATGCAGCGCCTCTAGTGGGAAGAGCGCGGCGCGCCGTGCCAAGCGGCCGCCGTTATCCGACGAGCCGAGTTGGTAGCCCGCCTCTCGCTCCTGGTATGACGTCACGCTGTGACCTCACTAGGCATGGTATGACATCAGGGGTCATACTAAAGGTCAAACGTGCCAAGTGGCCGCCGCAACGCGAAAGACCGTTCTTGGAAGTAGTATTGCTTTCGCAATAAAACATACACCGCAAGCTCTGAAAACCCTTTTATGCTGCTCACGTCGTGTCCAAGCCGAAGTCCTTTTTCATTTACGACTTCATTTATACACGTGCTGCCAATGATGGCTTAGGTTAGTTTTACACCCCAGAGCGACTCGGGCTATTGGGCACGACGCCGTAGTGGAGGGTTCCGGTAATTCCGACCACCTGGAGTTCTTTACCGAGCACTAACATCGGGTAGTATACGGGCCTCTAGCATTTCTCCGCCACCGAAAGGCAACCGCTGCGGCCAGGATCGAACCCGCGTCTTTCAAGATCAGCCGGGCACCATAATCACAGAGCCATCACGGCGGCCACGGTGTAAAGAAGGTACCAAGGTGGTTTACTGTGTGGATGCTATCATGAAAAAGGCGTTGACACCCAGTATACCCGGTGTGTCACCCAAGATTTTACACACTTTTTATAAAAAATAGGCTTTCTGAATTATAAGAGCGCTCTTTTCGGCACTGCAACCAGGCTGCACGTTTTTCTTCATAGTCGTATATTAAAGTTATTATCTCAGCCCTCAAGCTCTAAATCTCTCTATGGTAAGGAGAACCCCTGTTCCCACCTTCAAAGAACGTTTTGATCTTTAGGGAAGCCGTGAAGGCTCTGTTATAGAAATTAGAAGCAAACCATGGAGCCTGGTTACTTTTTACTAGGACTGTACATCAGTATACAGCTAAGAATTGCTAACAAGCAGCCTATCGTCAACTTTGTAGCTATCACCCTGAGGGTCCTTAATTATTGAGAGGTGTGTAGCTCACGATAAGAATATCCATATCAGTTTTAGAATATTGAAAATGCGGTTACCTTCAGCGCTGTGGCCCAACAAATTTTGGCTATTTCAACGAGTTACATGCACTGAAGAGGTTGCTTTGCCTGCAATCTTCAGGAAAGCGCATCTATTTCGGCGCGATCTAGACAAAATTTGGTGGGCCCCAGCGCTGAGGGTAACAGTGTTTTCAAAATTCTAAAAAATGATTTGGATATTACTCACGGTAGGCAGCACGCTTGTCAATAATTAAGGAGCCTTAGAGAAATAGTTAAAAAATTAACTGTTCAATATTACTTAACGAGCCTACTAGTTAGCACACCTCAGCTGTTTTCTTGAATTAATTCAGCGGTGATAATGCTGTGTAGAAAAAAGCGCTCATCTCACTCAGGAAGCCCATTCATCAAAATTCTGTGCGGTCTTAAGTGACACGCCCTGTATAACAGCAACACACAACATGGGCACATCACTATCATGAAGAGAAACTCTAATAAAAATGTTCTATAAATCTCATTCGTTTGGCCTGTTGTCACTTCAGAGCATGATCTGGTCCGTATTCTTATTGTGACGTCATTCTTCAAGTGACGCTATTCCAGGAGGTGTTCCCTTAAAATAACGCCGTTTTGGCGCGTTACACACCGAAATTATGTAGCTAGCTTTGGGGAAGCTAAATCGAATACTGGACAAAAAAACCTGCGTGGTCTCTGGGCGACGAGATGGCGGAACGTGGTCCCTGTGATTCGAGCTGACTGGATGCAGCTGCAGTGGGGTGGCTAGCGGTGCCAGCGATATATCATTGGCCATGCATGTGAACTGCAGTTTGCTTTACACCTATTTTTGCTTCGGTCACAAAGCATGTCGCAACGAATTCAAAGTAAAACAAAAAGGCGCTCTTTAAAATGCGGTAAAAAAAAAAACATGCACCTATCAGGTTTTCTCTGAATTGCTTCAGAGGCGGGGGTATCGATTTTAGTCTATTCAAGAAAGAAAAACTCTTCTGAAAGCCTCTTGTTTCCTGTTGTGTGTGGTAAACATGCGTCCAACCCCGTGTTTTTGATAATTCCACTCTCGGCCGCAAAGTGTGCTGCAGATTTAGGTCGCCAGTGGTTCTGGTTTGGTTTGGTTTATGGGGTTTAACGTCCCAAAGCGACTAAGGCTATGAGAGACGCCGTAGTGGAGGGCTCCGGAAATTTCGACCACCTGGGGTTCTTTAACGTGCACTGACACCGCACAGTACACGGGCCTCTAGAATTTCTCCTCCAAAGAAATTCTAGCCGCCGCGGCCGGGATCGAACCCGCGTCTTTTGGGTCAGCAGCCGAGCACCATAGCCACTGAGCCACCGCGGCGGCTGCCAGTGGTTCTATCACAATGACATTCAGTGTAATCACGGAAACACTTCCTCTTTCTTGCGCTGTCGACAAAACGAAGAATGGCAAATGATTCTTCAATGCATATTTAGTTCTTGGGCAATGGCGTTCAAAGGTGTTTTATGAAACGATGTCGTGAAGTAAGCGCCTTCTCATCTACGCACCGATCTAGGATATGAGCTCGGTTTTCTTTTTCCACGCCACAAGATCTTGGCTACCTCGGCCACCCTACGTGACCCTATTTTTCAAAAAGAACGCCGGCAATGCCGATGCCACATTTTCTGGGCAACGGGGCCTTTCACGCTGTCGCGTTAACAATAAGACTGGATAGGGCATGTGGGAAAAAAATATCAGGGGCAAACTCATTGATTTAAATGGCGGACCTGCGTATACACACAACGCGGGTGCAGAAGAAAAAACGCTAAAGCAATTAAAGACACTGAATAATAGTCACCACCTACAATTGCGTAAAAAATTACATTCGCTACTGATAAGGCTGGCCTATGCATCGCTGATACAAGCCAAGTTCTTTTCCTTTATGCTACACACTTCCCAAGAGCCACTTAACCATATCATCTTGCTTAGCAATCACTGCCAACTAGCCTATTGGGAAGTTCTGTTGAAATCGGGAAATATCCGCGTTCGCCTTGAAAGCAATGATGTAAAATTTGGTGAATCGACACTAGCAGTCGACTATTGTACATAACGATGCTTAAAGAATTCTCGATGACTGAGAGAGAGAACTTATATTGGGAAGCTTCGTCGTTGTGCGTCCTAGAAGATAGCACAGCCGTTTGCTGCAGCCCAGCCTTTTCCCACAATCCTAACGAGGATAGTGGTTTCCGACCTGGGCAGCTTAGCCGTCCACAGCTCGACTGCAGCAGCAGACTGTGAACTGTCTTGGCGCAGCCAATTAATGCGATACAAGTTAGCTTTCTCTGCACGTTTGGTGGCAATGGCTATGTTGAATTTCGGGTATATTTAAATGATAAAGGTTTGATGTCAGAAGAGCTGTCTCCAGGTCTAATCCCTAGCCTTCGATAGAGCCTTGTGTGCTACCCGATATTTGGTTCCCTGGTGTTGTGCATTAATTATAGTAATTGTGAACATACCGAGCTTCTGAAAGAACAGCTTAATACGTTGATACTAGATACTATGTAACTCGTCACAGTAACACCACTGCGTCTTTTCTGAAGTACAATAATTAAGCAAGAAAAATAAAAGCTCTGCTCAACCCGATGTGTCTAGCCTAGAAAGACAGGCCAGAACACAAATGTCGCAATTGTGAGAAAAAAAACACTTCTTTGAGAAGATACAAAAGGCGTTTAAGGTGCACTAATCCAGCCAAGAAAGTCGTAGTAGAGTGCACATCCAGGGTCCCCACAAAACCTTGGCCAGATCATATACAAGGGAGTAAAACGTGAAACAGTAAACAGGAAACATAAATTTAAGATAACTTTAGACACAAAGTAAGCGACACTTTTCGAGCTCGAATGGCTCCTGGATGTCCACTATTTGCTAAGTTACGCTGCTTGGAATGGTGACAACACAATCGAGTAGTGACCACTGGCGCACCTGTGAACACGGCTTTTGGATGCAGTCTAATGGCATACTTCTCTTCTGGATATGCGTTCTCAGTTTTGTGTTTCTAACTCACCCATTCAAGATATAGGGCGCGCACAGCATGCAGATGAAAGCACGGAAATGAACGAGTACGAGCGAGAAGCTCCCCGATGAAGCCAACGTACGCAGTTTTATAAACTATTCGCTTCCCACGAATAAGTCGACGGGCCAATATACCCTATAGCTAGCTCCGACTGACACGAGCATAAGTGCACTCTTGTTTTGGTACTTCTTTCTCGGCACTGCTCCCGGGCTGATGGCAGCGGTATTTCAGACAACTTTTCTATGGCTTTATCTTCCGGCGCCAGTTGTCTGAGTGCCAAAAGGATCCATGGTTTCATTGCGAAAGAAAAACGACAGATTTAATCATACCAAATAACTGCGCATCGCTGCTCCTGATATCGAGAGCTCATTCTTTTTTTTTTTGTCTTCGTACATGCCCACTATCATTCCACGGCATGTCTTTCCGGTGGAGCGCCAGCAAAAGAACTGCTGTTGATATGGCAGAAAACTGGTTCCTCTCTCTGACTCAACCTCATTGCTTCGCAGCGCCAAGGAAAAAATTGCTAACAAAGACGCAACTAAACTGAACAAGACCTAGCTAAACAAGACGCAAGCCTGCAAGAAACTTATAGCTTATTTGGAAAGAGCGCTGTATTTGAAGAGCGGCATTGTTTGAAAGTAGAAAAAAAGGCAGACTAAATTATTTGTGGAGCTTTGCTTCGGTCTAGTCCCACGGCGAGAGAGCGAAGTAAAAATAAAATGCCTGCATAAAACTTGTCATTGTCGCAGAGGCGGTTTCGGTGCACAGGCGTGTAGTAATTTGCTGTACAGTGGCACCAGCCATAAGTAGGTCTGGTGTCACTCACTCACTCACTCACTCACTCACTCACTCCCTCACTCACTCACTCACTCACTCACTCACTCACTCACTCACTCACTCACTCACTCACTCGCTGACTCACTCACTCACTATACTTGCTTTCTCGCTGCCTCTTTCATGCACTACATTAATTTCATCATGGCGGTTTCAGGTCGTAAAGCCAAAGTGAAAGAACTGCTACCCTGCACTTTCCTAAGTTCCTAATTACCTCTTCCCGCTCAACGTCGCTACTATTATAAATCGAAATAACCAAGGAGATAAGTGAGAATTTTATAGAAATCCAGAGAAACGCAAATAGTCTTTAACACTGATTGGCTCTTCACTATGACTGACACAGCAAAAATTAATGGGCAGTATTCTGTTCCGTTTACATCATCAAGTGTACTTCGCGAAACGGAGCCGGCACAGTATATTCGAAATTCTGGTGCAATCCCATAGTCGCACAATTTTCTCTGTATCAGGTGATGAGGAAAGGATGGCCCAGTGAACGGCTACATTATTACAACGCACACAGTAATTGATAATTTGAAAAACAGATAACTGCTGCATCTTTCAAAATTTCCTCTAAAAAAGGTCTTTGAAAGAAGTTCCGAAGTAGGGCTCTCAGAAAAGGATAAATCGCTCTACCTGACCAATTTTGTGCTATGCCTCGCGTTCAGAACCTAAACACAATGTTCGTTTTATTTACTATCCTGAGTCGTTATGCTAAAAAAGCAAATTCATGCAGATTAATTTGGGAGTTGATTGAACGTGAATGGGTTGCTCTCGGGAACCCTTAGTGAACTTCCTTGGAAAGTTAATAATTTTTTTTCGATGTCCACATGATTTTAGCGCATTCGGACCGGCAATGTTAGGTCGACGTGTGTGTGTGTGTGGGGGGGGGGGGGGGAGAGGGGGGCGTTCTTGATCTTTCAGCGCTGCCGACCTCAGTCCATTGCAAGCTCTCGAAGGGTCCCGATTGCTGTTTTAGTGAAGCGCCTAATAGTGCATGTGACACGGCGAGTGATGAACTAAACGTGAGAATAATAGAACGAGATGAAATTTAGTGCAAAACTCAACAAAAGTCTCGCAATCACCAATCAACTGATTCAACGACGCTACGTGGACTCTGCTTTTTGGTATTATCAAGTTGAAGATGGCTGAAGCCATTTAAGGAAGGCTAGGAATAGGTGGTCAAGGAATCCGGCTCTGGACGGCTCTCAATCATCAAAAGTGGCTGAAATGTATCTCGTGTTCGCGATTTTTTAAACACCGTTAGTACACTTACGAACCGCACTATGTGCTTGCCTTTGCATGGTCAGTTAACCTTAAAAGGGAAGTGAAGGGGAATCTGAGCTCGTCTTTTTGCCGCAGAAACTCGATATACACGTTCCGAGAATTCTTAGAAACTTCGAATTAATGCCCTGTGCGGCAGACTTCCCTAATTTAAATCGGATTAACGTCCACCTCCCGCCTTTTTTCTTACTTCTCCGCAGACGGTAGGAGGAGTCAACAAACGCATTGCCTTTCAGGCAGTCGCGTGGCGGCTTTGCTTTCGCTTCTATTTTCCTTTAGGTTTCCATGAATAAACAGATCTAGTCAGAGACCACATAGCTGGAAATTAGGCCCACGGAAATAAAAATGCGCGTGGACTCTTTGCTTTCGCCGATCACTACGTATCACTCCGCCGATGGCAGAGCAGAAAGCCGCCACGGGACAAGCTGAGAGGTTGGTTGACTTTTCCCACTGTCTGCGGGGAATTAAAATAAAAGGCGGAAGCCGGGACGCTTAATCACATTTAAATTAGGGAAATCGGCCGCACAGGGCAATAATTCTAAGAACAATAAGTTCTAAGGGCAATAAGTTTCTAAGAACGCTCGGAACTTGTAGATTGAGTTTCCGCGGTAAAAATACGAGTTCAGATTCCTCTTCAGTGCACCTTTAAAGGGCAAGGGCTACATTACTTTCGCATTAAAAGCCATGGCCAAGCCCTATTTCGTCTTCTTGATTCAGACTAAGGTGTCATTAACTTGAGTTTACTCCCTTGCACACAGGGCACGCTTTCTGCCTCCTGACGTTACGCCTATCCATTTCCTGTTCATAGCAGGCATCATGGTTCTAATTTCAGGTTCAACCCTTTCTGTTAGCCTTCAGGTTTCTACCCTATAAGAGAGTAAAGTAACATGTCGATGTTAAGTACTTGCCTACTTACGGATTCTCCTAAACTACCTTTATAGTCTCAGAGTACGTGATAAATGCATTCCACTCCATTTCTATTCTCTAGTACATTCACTCTCATGGTGGGTATCTGCGCTCACTACTGCTCGAAGAACGTGTAGTGTCTTATCACTTCTAGCACGTATCTAGCTGTCGTAAACGGCTGTTTCCTTCCAATACTGTTGAAACTTTAGTTTTCTGCACAATAATTTTTAGCCGTGCCATTCTACTTTGACTACCTAAATCATTTATCATGGTTTGCAATTCATCCCGCTAGTTACTTAGCAAAGCAACGTAATCTGCGAATCGCAGATTTCTAAGGTATTCTCAATTAATTTTTTTCTCCAACCATGGTCTTTGAGTTCTCTGACTACCTCTTGTAAAAATGCGTTGAATAGTTGTTGAGATATCGCGTCTTCCTGCCCGGCACCCTTCCGGAATGGGATTTGCTATCATTCTTGTGGTATGGCATCCGTCCAGCTGTTCCATATATCTTCCAGTGCTTTTACATACACACCATGCTGCCGTAATGTCGCCACGACGGCGGAGGTTTCGAATAAGTGATTTACTTTCTCGCGCTAGTGAAAGTACATTGGATGTGGTCATATTCAGCCCACATTTCTATTACGTGATTAACGCTGTAAAGGTGGTCTATCGCAGAATATCATTTACGAACGCATGAGCGACCAAGCGCTATTTTGCATTCTATCATGCGTTCTATCATGGGTGGCACCCGAAAGTCTGCCTTTCTCGGCTTTCATTCCAAGCATTAAAGCTATTTCGTCCTGGATCAAAGATATAACAGCTAACGAAGCCACCATGTAGAATTACAAGAAAACGTCTCCTGCCTAGATTCAGTCTTATTTTTGGCGGTAACGTAAACATCGCTGTTAGTGATTTGGTGATAGGAAGAAAGCAACATCCAAAAAGTAGTAACGATTCACCATAACTCGGATAACCAATGATTTTTCGTGCACTTCGCCATCAAGACAAGAGTAAAGCGAACTGCTAAAGAAAAGGTAAATTGAGACAAGAAACAAGCTTACTTAGGAATATGAACTAAAGAAAATCTATTTAGAGAGTTAACAGAATGTGTTCTACTTGATTCTCTAGTGGGTCCTGCTCTTTAACACAGAGTATTATCTCTACGCATAGAAAGAATGAGGAATAAATTCGAAAAATGTTTTGTTTTTCTTTTCAGTAAACCTTATACAGTGTTACCGGACAACATAGGCGATGAAAGGAGGTCGTGGAGGAGCTGCTGGGTTTTTGCTATGCTTGTACAAGCGGAATGTTATGCCTTTCCTCCGTGAAAATGGCCGATGTTTGATACACACACACACACCCTTTCACTTTAGAGCATTCAACGCTTTTATGATATCTCTAGTAACGGACCTTAAAAATTTGGTGTAACCATCTGAATACTCTGTTAACTTTCTCAGTTAGGGGAGAACACGCGAAAGCTTGCAAAAAAAGCAAATTAAGTTGAAATTCAGCACACATGAAGCAAAAACAATTCCTTAACAGGCATACACAGTACAGTCTTATAATTGAAGCTTCAGAAGAGAACACCAAAAGAATGGTGCAAAAGAAAAAGATATCCATAGTATACTTGACTACACAAGCCAAATGCAAAGCATTCCATAGAATATGCTGGAACGCCCTCACCTTGAGGCACATAGGGTAGTATAATAGACAAAGCTGCCACACAAATGGCTGTTTCATGAAAACAAAAGAAAAAATTAAATATGGCAGGACAAGAAATAAAAATAAGTTTAAGAGAAGGAAAAAAGAACTCATACACATGCTCGTGTCCAGTACACTGCTTTCGAGATCGTTTAACATCGATTAGCGCCACCACTTCTCAAGCACGATGAGTTGCACATCTGGGCCGGTCGGGCGGAGAAGACGAGAACAGATCAAATAGCGATACATGTTCACGAGCTATAAAATATAAATGTACAAAGACCAGTATGTTAAAAGCGGTAAAATAGAAAACTAGGACAAAGAGGGATATTGTTTATATCGTATATACGCTGTCAGGGATGGGAAGAGGACCTTAAGGAAGCCACTTCCCCGTGTTCATGGCATTTGAAGTGAGAGGAGCTGTGTCCCTAGGATGGTCGATGCTTCGTGCACGAAACGATCGTCCGGTAACGACATCTGCGCCTGACAGTGGTCGGCATCTAAGAACATCTTGTTTGGGCGTCCCCTACTGCCTGTGTTTTTTTTTTTTACATCTCTATGTGACCCACTCTTAATATGTCGTCTTTATACACCGAAGTAAACATTTCTCTCGTATTTTACATCCCATTGTTTACTTCGCTGGAGCCCGTGCCCACTATATATGCACAAGCTTCTTTCATATTGTGTAGACAACGGCATGCGGGTTACTTGCGTGGATACGTTGAAATTAAAACGGGCGTCATGCCAAAAGCGCCAAGTGTCATATGCAATTCAAGCTCGTTTTATTTTCAACTTTCACAAAGCTTAAGGGATCTTATCACATGGAACTCAGAACTCCAAGATCTATACAATCCGTGCTTTTTGTCTGTTGGTGCTGAGCTGCACAAAATTCATCATTACGGGCATATCTCAGTTTATTTGTTTTTGTGAGCATATAGGCAGTTATTTTGCTTTACTATTTACGTTATTCTGACCGATTGCAGGACACTACACTTGGCTTGAGACTGTCATTTGGGGCAGTGGCTCAAGCAGGGAGCTCTTGTCCTAATGGCTCATCAACTTCATGTTCGAATTTCAAGTAGAGAATGCTCGCGCAGAAAATTTATTTACGTTGTTGCTTTTAGTTACATACAGGCAGCTGAGGTGAGGACTGCCATTGTCGACAGTGCGAAGAGCTTCTTTTAAGTGCGCATTCAACTAGAGTCAGTTGAAAAGCAGGTGGAACCAGAGCTGCTCAGCTACGATGAGATTCATAGAGATCAGGAGCTTAATCAGATACCTCGCTGGATATCACCGGCACAAAACCATGTCCAGGCTAGTCTGATTGCTCCCATATTCTTATGGTGCTAAAAACAAGAGGCTTATTTCCTAATGCCACTTTCTAGAGAGAGAGAGCTTTTAGGTTTTCGCAATATCGCCATGATAATGCTTTGCCCGACTGGTTTCACCCTTCAGTTATAGCAGATTCTGTATTTAATCAATATAAGCCTTGCTGTTGATATTTTTAGGTTACTTGGAAGGCTGCTTTCAAACCCTGCATGCGTTCTAAACTCCCCAGGGCTGTGTGTCTCCCCCGGCCTCCTCAACACCACTGACATTAGGCTTTTGTATATTCACGCGATAGCTTGCTCATTTCAAATCCATGATATTCACCAGGTACTCGCCGAAAAATATTTCAGGCATATATATGGTTGAGCAATTGCATAATACGAGCTACTTTTTGCCTATGTCCTTTGAGGTATTGGTAGAATGCTGTTTACCATTCTGGTTGGTTGGTTGGTTGGTTGGTTTATGGGGTTTAACGTCCCAAAGCGACTAAGGCTATGAGAGACGCCGTAGTGGAGGGCTCCGGAAATTTCGACCACCTGGGGTTCTTTAACGTGCACTGACATCGCACAGTACACGGCCCTCGAATTTCTCCTCCAAAGAAATTCAGCCGCCGCGGCCGGGATCGAACCCGCGTCTTTCGGGCCAGCAGCCGAGCACCATAGCCACTGAGCCACCGCGACGGCTGTTTACCATTCTGCGGGCGTACCAAATTCAAAACCTCGAATATAAGCGATTAAACTATATATTACTGCCCTTTTATTAACGATGGGTGCCGGTCGTGAAATATCAATTTTATTATTTACCTCTGTTCGCAGAAGTGGAGGCGCCCACTCGATTCGAAGCATTTTAAAGGGCGCAGTTGCATTGCGGACACTAAGGCAAGGAGGCGAAATAAAGAAGAATAAATAACAGTAGTCACGTAGCCCCCAGCGATACGCTCCCAGTAACGTCACTGGTGGAAGCAGTCTGCGCCGATAGAAACAGGCCTTTGCAGTGGGAACATTTTTAACTTTAATGTTGAGGTTTCCATTAATCTGTCGCCAGCATCATGCTCACAAATGCTTATAAGTGCGAATAATTGAGGACATTAAAGACAGGCAGGCTTGTTCTTAGGTGAACCCTTCTTTTCCTTACATATAAAAAACAAAAAAAGGTCTTGTGAAAGAGATATCCAAGATTAAATAGCATTATCATGATTAAAAGCTTGCTTCGCTCATTTTGACGCGAGGGAAACTGGCACGTGTTCTCCTGGCACCAGTGCCACGTGCCAAAACATTTGCTTATGCTTTCGTGGCTTTATTCAGTAAATGACCGTGACTGAACTCTTACAGTATTATGACTTGTTCACGGCGTTCACGTTGGTTTAGGAGGGAAACTTACCGAACTCTTATTGATGACAGAACACTTAGAGGACTTGCACTTCAGGTGCTAATGGAAAAGCATTTATTCCCTCGAGCACGGAACGCTCCGGAGTTGAAGGAGAAAACTTTAGAACCATTGGATACAAATTGCAATATTGTGGCTCTTCAGTATTGCCTAGGGGCCACAGTAGCTTTGCTCACAAAAAAAAATAACCAGATCATGTTTGGTATGAAAATAACCAAACGCAATAGAATGAAACGTGAACTGTTACATCAGTCCGGATGAAGTATAGTTCATTCAAAGCGGTGAAATGGGAGTGGACTTGCAAGAGTGAGACACCTTGTCGAGAAAGAAATCATAATTTCGTGTGAAAAAGCCTGAAACGAGCTTAAGACACCAGAGAACGCAGGCCACAACTTACTGCTATGCTAACAAAATATTATGTAGACTACAGTGTTGGCCGCGTACAGGAGAATAAGAGCAAATATATTAAAAGTAAAAAAACTGATGTTTAAAAAAAAAAGGTGAAAGATCCGAGACACCAAGTATATGATAAAGAGGATTTCTTTTCATGCAGTCACCATTTACGAAAAGCCAGCTCTGACGTAAGCAGAGGATGACTACCCCTTTCTCGCCACACCTATAAACGTTCTCAGCTTCTAAAGGAGTCTGAGAAGCAGTTATTCATATTTCTACATGATACCGGTGTTTACATTTGAGTCATAATCATCTCCGAAACCATTATTCGTAGCATCATCTGGTAGAATTGATGGCCGCCAGGCAAAGGGGTCCTGCAGTATTTCTGTACGCTGACTGCGTGCGTTGTATTTAACATACGTAATTTCCACTTGCAGTATACTTCAACCTCCGCCACCGTTGAATACGCTGCCCATCCTTTTTTTTTATCCAAGCTGTCGATACAGGAAACTATAAGCTCTCCGTTTCGCACTGCCTGTCATGAAAAAGTTTTATTTGCAGCCGGAACTTCATAAATGCGTTTTTGATGACTAATGTACGCCCCTAGCACTGCTTTTATGAGCGTCAGAAGGGCATTTCATAGCTGTACTTCCCTGAAATGACACCTTGGGCTTCTATGACAGCTGAGTGTGCTTGCTGACGGAAATGAAACCTGTAATACAAACACGCTTATACGCTTCGATTTTGATTGCTGTTGTGAGCGTTCAACTTCTTCAGGGCGCTCCACATCATGCCTGCAATTCATGTCATCATGTATCATCTCAAGAGCTGGGATGTAGAGCAGAATGCTCTTTATTTCGATGAACACGTGCCTGCTCCTTTGCCTCCCGCGCAGTCCTGTGTTCCTCCCGCGTTGTTACAGGCCAACAGGACTGCGGAAAATGTGTCTCTTTAAAAGGAACGAAAAAGAGGAAGCGGGCAGTTTGAGAGAAGGCATTGCTTGGCAGAAATAAAAAAAAGTGGGCCTAAGTATTTTTCGTGCTTGCATCCGGAATTTCTGTAAACTACACTGAGCGCGCACACAAATAAGTTCTTGTGTTGATCGAGCGCAGGCCATCTCATAAGAAACGCACATGAGGCCGAAATATAGGGCGTCGGGAATATTTAGGGGGATTAAACGAGACTCTCGACGCTGTTGCCAGGCAGTGCATTTTACGGCTTTTAGCTCATGCGAGAAATATCGTGATGTCCGGGCCAAAACGAAGAACATAAAATGAAAAGGGTGGAATATATTCGCAAATGGTTGAAGACTCAGCTCGCCATGGGACTGTCGTGCTTACTGTAAGACGTCGCGACAGAAACCACACTGCTAAGCCTTATTTAACTATAAGAAGCAGGGAAACTGACGCAAACAGCCCGACAGCTCGATTAAGCTTTGTCATCGCCGCGCGTTAGTCGCCTACCATGAATAGATATGCGTGGGTGGCGAGTTGCGGCCGCGCACGCGATGAACGGGTATTACAAATGAGCAATCATCTCTGGTTCTCAGTGAAGTCAGATAGACATGCTAGCTACTTGCTAAGTTCTCGCAACAAAACTTGTAGAACCGCTGGCCGTCTTGGACGGCTGGCAGCTCTATAACAAGCGGCCAGCAGCCGCTAGTTACTTCGCGCTACACAGAATATATGAAAACGCATAATGCGATGCCCTCCTGATCACTAGCTAAACGTGTCAACTATAGTAATCGCTTGACTAAACGTGTCGCATTGTTATCTCCCCTATACGCTGCGAGTGTAGCAGATCATATCACCGACTTCACTGACATTGCTTTCAGCCAGGTAGTGGCCTTAGCGTTGTCGGTGCGGACTCAAGATTACTTTTCATTCAACGCTGATGAACACATGAAGCATCGAGATGCACTTGAAGTTCAAAATATAGTTCTTTGTTAAAATTTGAAGAAAAAAAACAAACCTAAGAAATACTCCACAGGGAGCCATGATCAAATCCTTAATCCAGGTCTTTGAGCATGCGAGACGTAGTTCCCTTGAGCATTCTGAAGCAGTTCTTATTCACTCTACCGTTATATCGGCACCCTTACCCTGGATTCATTGGCAATTGTGTGTTAAAGTACGTTAAGCGCATGGGAACAAAATCAGCCGCAAAAGATTGCTCTTTCTCTTTAAACTCCACACATCAACCATGCCCGTTAAGACGTGGCCTCGCGCTAATAGAATATTGCTGCCATAGTCGAAGAACACCTGCATTCTTAGCCAACCATATAATACTGATTTCCTCGCTTAGGTGATGCGCTATTGCCTTGGGGTAATCTACAACGAACCTTAAAGAAGGAACTCGAGGTCCCACCGTACACAATGATGTTTTTGCCTGTGTAGGAAAGTTGTTCAGTCATCTTTGATGTTTCTCGTCTGATGAGATTGTTCTGACACTGGAAGAGCCATCTGATGGAGTGAAATGCCGAGCGCCACGACAAAAGAATCTCTGTTCCAAGAGCAGTGTGATTTGGGGAACAAATGGGCCGCAAGAAGAACCCCCCGATTCGTACCCATTCTTGATGCGCGTGCATGCGTTCTGGAACTCTGATGTCAAATTTCATAGGGAGGAGAGGGTATAGTGGGACGCCTTATGCGGCCCCATTTGTATGCTGCTTGTAGTACTACAAGATGCAGTTCTGTTGTACATTTAACAACCTAAAGTTGAGAGGACGGCAGCTGTGGATAATGTGGTACCGTGCCTAGCTGACGATGTGCAGGCTTGATATTTATTTTATTTTTCCCCTTTAAACTTTTTTAATAATGTCATAAATTACATGGCAGATATTTTATATTTCACAGCCCTTTGTTGTAGCACAGCTTTCCTCTCTCAGCATAATCTCGTGTACACAAGACAGGCATCACACATGAATTCATCACATGTACCGGGTGTCCCAGCTAAATGTAACCAAACTTTTAAAAAGGCGAAGTTTCCTCGTCTAGTGAAACCAACTGAGGGTTGTTCACAGTCGTGTGGCCTAGCCTTCAGTATTTTTTCGCTCTTCAAAGTTAGTTACTTAGTTAAGTTCAATTAGCTAACTTTTTAATTATTGACTTCAGGAAGAAAGTGTAAATGAAAAAGTTTTAGATCGGCTCGAAGAACCGCTAGTAGTGATGTTTACTTCAAGTTACGATTTACGTAGCTTCATTTATTGGCCTTAAAAGAAAGTTATCACGTGACAAGCTGCTCCCTCACTTCTCTGCCCCAATGTGCACCCAAAGTCTCATCGAGAAGAGGACTTCAGAATAAACGGATGTTATTCTTTAAGGCGCGTCTTGGGGCGTTGAAGTGGCACAGTTGTCATGTGGAAGCTTTTTCTGATTGTGCGGGTTAGGGTTAAAGGCCGGTTAAAAAACTACTTTACGTAAATATTACTTTGCTGCAAATGTCTCAGTAAGCTGTTTCTCAAAGCGATCTACAACTTTTCCATTGACAATTTGTTCCTCAAGTTAATAATTAAAAATTTAGTTAATTAAAATTAACTAATTAGTCAACCTTGAAGAACGAAAAAAATAGCGCAGACTAGGCTACTCGACTCTAAACAACCCTCATTTGGTTTCAGACGGCTAGGACATTCCGTGTTTTTTAAAAGCTTGGTTACATTTAGCTGGGACACCTGGTATATGTGCACGTACGGCGTATGCGAGTTCGTGCGGCACGCATGCAATAATCGTGTATGTACCTTACGAGAAAAGTATGACACGTATATATTGTGACGCCCATGAAAAAGCGATGCCTTCTATGCGTGGTCGGTGCCGCTGACTACGCCGAACATGAAGAGAACGAGGTGGATGTGTCTCGTGTTCGGCAAGCGGACCCCTTCGGTTTGAATCGCCCGTCCTGGTCTGAATAAACCTCTGGTCGTAACAATATGTGATCCTCCTGGAGGCATATCACGTAAGTCTGCCCAAAGTTATTTTATGAGAGCATTTTTTTAATTCATTTTAGTTGTAACGCATCCTTACTTGTTTTTGCAATGCGAGCATAAACGGTTGTGCACTCGCCCCGCACGCATCTTGACACATACTTTGACCGTCTGGTATCGGTCGAATCTACCATGTTGAGCTGCAGCGTACCAAGTAATAAGCACAAAATAGAAAATATCCACAATTTTTAGCAGTCATTTCCTTGATTTGGTTTACAGTGATTGTACTGCTGCAGCAGAAACCTGTCTCTGCAGCTTGCATTGCATGCCCTTCATATGACCAACGACCCTGAAATTCTTTCGACCCAAATAAAGAACAATGATGCTTAGTATAACGTTGTCTCTCATGTATTTCCCCATATTATGAACAGCACTTTTACCGGCTTATTATTGAAATACGGAGGACAATGCAGCGGCGGTTTCAAAGAAGACATGTATTGCCACTCCTATCTATAGCAAATCGAGGAAAAGGGCAAGCTTCAATCTTAATTGTTTTCACACTGCGTAACCTATTTCCTTTTGGATATTTAAAGCTCGTACCAATAGTAATAACACGAAAAAAATCGAAATCTCCTTTGCGCAAAAAAAAATGGCCGCCGAAGAACGTAATTTCTCGATGCGTCGATCACAGAACACCTCACAGATCTCGAACGTCAGTCCAGTACGCCCCTCTTTCTTACATCGAAGTTCATGGCCGTCGCCATTTTGTGCATTGACTTGTAATCTACCCCTTAAGCCCTTCAACCTACCGTCGCACCAAGACACCTCCCCCTCTACCCCCTCCCCTCCCCGATACCATTTTTCTGGACACGGTCCTTAATCACGCTGCATAGCCGGACACAAAAAAAGATCAGAAAGAAGGCGGCCATTTGTTGCCTTCCCTGGGAGACAACGGCTTCGCCTTTCTTAGCTTCCTCGATCTCTTCCAGGCTTTTGCAGATGCTTGCAACACAGCAACTGAACACGACCCCCATGGTAGCGATATATCAAACCCATCGGCACCGCGGTAGTCTAGTGCTCTTGTTTCGCCATTTCGTAACTCATGCTTCTTCCCTAAGCCTCTTCGTGCGTGACTTTGGCTCTCGAATGAGCAGGTTACACGCTGGTTATAGCGTCGGCTACCGGAAAAATGATTCATGTCTATGACATGGCCGACAGAACATCCCCTTCTCAACATCACATTGTCGTTCGTCAATCACAAGTTGCTTTCGAACGTGCGAGGGAGTGTGGCGTCGACGGCTGCTCTTATTTCTTCCATCGATTCAAAAATTTTAGGATGAAAGCCCAAGTTTGCGTACGCAGCAATGTAGGCAGTCGTGCTGAACCTCAGCGGCCAGCTCGATGTGGTCAGGTCGACTGGCAGCCTGCCACGGATGCATTCTAGAGCGACTCTTTCTTTCCTGTTGTTTAAAGCCATTTTTGTGGGAGAAGTACAGGCTCGGTATATTTGTAAAATCAAGGAGGTCATTCATTCGCTGATGAATATTAACATATTTTTCTTAATATAGGGGAAATGTATTTGGACTTATTGCTGTTCAATTATACTCACGCGGAGACGAGAACTTAGCAGATAACAGAAGGTAGAGGCAAAGCAAATAACTTTTTTATATTATTTTCTTCTGTGATTTTATTGGTTACCACCACTCCCTTTCCCAGACACAGGTTCTTTGGATCTGAAAGCAGCCTTCACAATTTTTAAAACCGCCAACGTGTGATTGATATTCTGAGATGGAGCCTCCACTGGGCTGACGCCTGACGCCGGCTTCAAAACACTCTTGACAGGAAGCAAATAATTCGTTTTTCTAATTGGTAAGCAAAGGTAAAATATTTTTGGTACACTTGTGCGACCCTTAGAAGTGGTTCAGACGACGAAAAAGTTATACAGAAATTATTACGGCTCAATGCAGAAGTGAAAACAGATCTACATTTCTTCTTGTATACTATACACTACTTCCCACACCAGGTGCTCGAAATGAGTAAAATATGAAAATAATAAATGAATTTTGAGATACAGATTTGCTTGGGCCTCGATTCCTGTTTGCAGCGAACAAATAGCGTACTACATGCGAAGAAAATAATTTTGAGATGTATTACTTAGAAAAATATCCCCGAATATACTGCAAATTCGGAAGGTGTTACAAAATATCCCAGTTATGCATGTCATCTGGATCATAGGAGCTAATTGATAAATTAGACACTCTCTGTGCGAAACACAACAAGCGCGTCTAACGTACTCAAGTGGGGGTTAGAAATGCACTAATTTGTCAAAAAAGAGATAGATAGTTTTTAAGAATTCCTATTATTGTGCCTTGATAACAGCTATGTTTTTTCATTCAACGCTTTACCCTGTCTGTCACTGTTTTTTGCAACCAAATGCAGCTTATTATTGAAATACAGCGTTGCTTTACAGCACAAAATATTTAAGGCAGATAATAGGCCCATGAAAAACGCATCTGAGCAAAAAATACCCAAGAAGTAACCACCCAAGTCGTTTGATTAGTTTTTTTTTTCTTTTTACATCTGGATGGTGTCTCTAGATCACGTCGAGTGACACGTAATTTATTTTGCGCTGGGTTTCTGAGGCATTTATCTTTCCTTCGATTTCTTGGAAGCGCAGTGCTCCAGTCGTGTCTACCCTTCTTATCACCTCATGGCCCGGCACTTATGCAATCGTCTCTCGAAGCTGTTACCTTTCGATACTAGAAGCAAAGTTTCCTTTGCTTCGCCGCCCTACTCCCGTGGGGGTCTTTGCCGAAGATGAGTGGCTGCACGAAAAGGCAGCTCTTCGCACGTCTGCACCAGATATCTAAGAAAACTTCTTTCAAGCAATGCCATCACACATTTTACGTTACAGATAAGCGAGGGATTGCGCTTCACATATACAACTAGGGACATTGTAATAACAGTGTTTCTTCATCCAAATATAATGCCCTTCTTTTTCTTCCATGTTTGTCAATCAAAATGTTTGACCTTATAAACTCATACAGACATTGCAAGTTGGTAGATGGTAAAACACAACCTAATGAAAATAGAAGTAAACGGCCAAAAGTAATATCACGTTCGCGGTAAATCTTCTCGGACCGAAATATGGCCTTCAGGAAGAAACTGGGATTTTGTCGTCCCAGATGGGGTGCCTCAGTTTGGCTAAAATGTCGGCATTAAGGGAGGAGGAGGAGGAGAAAAGCATTTATTTAGTAATGTACAGAGAGGTGCTCGGGGAGAGGCCCCTAATGGGTCTCACCCCTTACAATACTAGGCGGAGTCCCTCATTCCGGGATCCCGTTGGTCGAGACCGCTACACAAGTCCGCCGAACCAGGGCCTGTTGGGCCGATAGTTCCTGGCAGCTGAGCAGGGCCGCCTCCCAGTCCTCTCGGGTAGGGGAAGGGGTGATTGGGGGGAGCGAAGGATTTTTTCTGCATGCCCAAACCATGTGGAAGGTGTCGGCCACCTCCTTACAGAATGAGCAGCGGCCGTCAAAAGAAGGGTTAAAGTGCTTGAGAACCACCGGGCACAGCAGGGTGTTTGTAAAGAGCCTGAGGAGAATTCGTTCGCCAGCTTTACCCAGTCCTTTCATAGGAATTGGGTATTGCCGGTGTTCGGCACGATAGTGCTCAGTAATTTCTTTAAAAGAAAGGAGAGGGCTGTGATCTGGGTTAAGCTCCTCCCAAGGGACGCCTGGTGCCCGGTGAGTGAGTGCGCGGGCTGCCTCATGGGCGGCTTCGTTACATGGCATGCCTTGGTGGCCGGGGACCCATATGATTGAGCGATGAGTTGGATCGCCGTCGCGAGTACTGCGGTGTAAAATTTGGTGAGCGAGTGGAGTGATCCAACCGAACTCATAGTTACGACAGGCTCCGCGAGAGTCTGTGAGGATGAATTTTGAGTCGGGATGGGAGGCTGCGAGGGCGATCGCCACCTCCTCCGCATGCGTTGAGTTGGGCGCTCTGAACGAGAGGCCGTCCACCTGTTTTCCCTCGTGTATGACTGCAGCCGTGTACCATTCCCCCCTGGAGCGGTAGGGGCCTGCAATGTCGACGTAGAAGACGTGTTTCTTTGAGCCATAGTGGCGGGGCAGGGCATTCGCCCGCGCCTGGCACCGGCCATTATGGTCCTGTTTGTTCATCTTAGTCGGAAGGGGTCGAACGTAGAGGGCGCTTCTCCACAGTTCTGGCACTCGAACCCGTTCCATGGTATGGTGATCATGTCTGATATGTAACCGGTCCAAGAGGCGGCGACCGGACACGGTCTGGGCGAGACGCGTGTGGTTAACGAGTTGCGCCTCGCGGAGTTCTCGATAGGTGTTCACCACCCCCAACGCGAGGAGTCGCGCGTTGGAAGTGGATATCGGGAGGTCGAGGGCTCTCTTGAAAATTTTGCGGAGTACAATCTCCAAGTGATCTTCGTCATGCTTCCGTAAGCGGAGGTAAGGAGTCGAGTACAGTACTCGACTTGTTACGAAGTCATGCGCGAGCCGCATCGCATCCTTACTTCGCAACCCTCCTCGCTTGTTGGAAGCGCGGCGAACCATTCGGCCCACCTGGTCGCCGACTTTGAGGAGTTTGGCAAGAGTTGTGTCTGCCTTACGATGTTGATTAATGAAGAGACCGGGTATTCGTAGCTCCTTCGCTTCACGGATGGGGCCGCTTGCGAGAGAAAGCTGAACGGGGATTTTGCATTTCGGAGAAGATCGAATATGCCCAAATTGGACGGGGAGCACTGGAGGCCGCAGTACGTGGCATAGTGGTCAACTATGCTCGCCGCTGCTTGCAGGCATTCCTCCATCTCTCCTATGTTTCCCGTAGTGGCCCAGATGGTGATGTCATCGGCGTACAGCGCATGCTGAACATCGCCGACAGCCGCCAGCTGTGCCGGGAGATACATCATAACAATGTTAAAGAGAAGCGGAAACAACACAGCGCCTTGTGGTGTGCCCCGCGTTCCCATCTCAAACGGGCCGTACTAGGTCTCCTGTATACGTATATAGGCCAAGCGGTCTGTTAAGAAATCTTTGATGTAATTGAATGTACGAGGACCACACTTGATGTCGCTAAGGTGCATTAGTATGACGCCGTGTTTAACATTGTCAAACGCACCCTTTAGATCGAGTGCTAGGACTATTTTGTAGTTGTGTGGGTGTTCTATGGGTTCGAGAACCTCGTGATGAAGCTGTAAAAGGATGTCTTGTGCGGACTTACTGGGTCGGAAACCGAACATGGTGTCGGCAAAGGAGTTCTTGCTCTCGAGATATTCCGAGAGGCGGTCACGGACCATCGTTTCCATCAGTTTTCCTACGCATGAAGTGAGGGATATGGGCCGGAGGTTATCTGTGTTTACCGGTTTCCCCGCCTTTGGGATAAAGGTTACCAATGATGTCTTCCAATCCGGTGGCAACGAAGTGTCCCCGGTCCAAATGGCGTTAATATATTCGAGTAGGGTTTCGTATGCCCGATCAGGAAGGTTCGCCAATAATTTGACTGTGACCTTATCCCTCCCGGGCGCCGTCCCCCTGCGCATTTTGGCAAGAGCCGCGCGAAGGTCGTGAAGCTGGAAAAGTTGATCCAGTTCCGGATTATCGCAGCCTGCATACGAATAATCCTGACCGCGCGGGTCTTGATCCTGATTGAGGTATTGTGAGCGCAAGGTGTTCGCTAGCTGCTTCGTGTTTCCTGGAAAGTTGTGTATCGCGCGATTGATGTGTTTCTGCGTTTCCGAGCGTGTTTGTGTGGGGTCTATGAGAGTCCTGAAGAGCCGCCAAGTGTTGCGGCTGAACATGTCTTGCTGCGCTGTTGCATCGATCTACCCAGTTAGTGTCTGCGAGCAGGGCAGCATACTCGGCAGCTTGCTGGGTGAGGTCAGAGATGCAAGCGCGGAGTTTACGGTTGTGTTTCTGCCGCCACCATCGCTTAGTGAGGCTGCGGCGAGCTTCCCAGAGGTGCATCAGGTGGTTATCCACGTCAGGTGCACGCTCCGTAAGCTCGATATGCTTTTCGTGCGAAGGGATGGTTTGCATCAGTCCGTGTGCCCAAGTGGAGTAGTCCTGTTCCATGAGAGAAGTTACTGGGAGGGCCTGACGGAAAGCGTTCCAGTCGGGAAGTTTGGCTTGCGCAAGGGGGCGACGTAAGGGCCGAGTGTAAGTGACAGTGTTCAGTATGCAGTGGTCGCTACCGAGGGTGTCCTCGGTGTTGACCCACTCTGCGTGTTGGATGTGTTTCACGAGGGTAAGGTCGGGGCAAGTGTCCCGAGTGACGGAGTTCCCTACACGTGTTGGGTGGACCGGGTCGGTTAGAAGAGTGATGCCCAGCGTAGATATAAGTTCCGCCAACTTACGACCACGCGTCTCTTCCTTGCAATAACCCCACATGAGACAGGGCGCGTTAAAATCGCCCACTATCATGAGGGGGTCGCGACCCGCGATCCTTAGCGCTGCGCTAAAGATGTTAGAAAAAGTGAAGTTTTTGAGTTTCGGGGGGCAGTAGATATTAAGTATGTGTGCGGGGCTATCTGTTCGCCGCAGGGGGAGGACAGAGACCATCACGTACGAATATTCCAAATTTAGGTCGAGATCAACCTCCTGCGCTGTGTAACCCTTATGGACTAGGATACAGGTGAACGGGTCTCGTTGAAAAGTGCTATAGCCCGTGAGCTTAACCGCATCTCCGGTTTCTTGCAACGCAAGGACTGCGGCGGGGTGTTCGAGGTTGTCAATGTACGCCCTTAAGTGGGCGCGTTTGGTCCTGTTTTTGAAACCCCGACAATTCCATTGCACAAGGGAATAAACTTGCTGTCTTTGCGGGGGGCGGCGCCCTTTAAGGTGTTGGTTTGGAGGGGACGCAGCCATGTTGATTTGAAGGGAGGCTGCCTTGGAGAGCCGGCACAGGTTCCGTCACCTGCGGCTGGATCGGTTCCGGCTCTTCCTTGAGTTCGGTTAGATCGATGGGGCGGTTGAGTATTGATGGGCGGTTTGCGTCTTTGAGGGGCCCCATTCGGCGTAGAAGCCTGGGGTTTGACTCCAGCCACGTCTTAATATTGGCCGCCACGGTGGCCGTAACCGTGGCCGTGATTGACTTGAACAGGTTTTCTTGAATTTGGCCGAAATTTGACATCTCAGTCGCTAATGCGGAAAGGGCGTTTTCGAGGGCGGTGAAACGCGCGTCAGAGCTAGATGATGTCGGGTCCACCGGCACTTGTTGCATCGGTTCCGGAGCTACCTGGGCAATAGGCAGGGAGGACCGAACCGTTTCTAGCGCATTAATTTTGGCCTGGAGTTGAGCATTTTGAGCCCGGAGAGTCTCGAGCTCACGGCGGAGGTCCGCAGCCTCAGAGTTAACTGCTTACGTGGTTAGGCAAGGTAGAATCGCGCTTGTTACGAAATATTACAATACACTTGCGCTTCTCTTTCAATGGTGACAACTTCATGTAAGCAAAAAAAAATTTCTGTTCTCAAGGGCGTGGCATTAGAAAGAAAGGTTGGGAAAAGATCACGCTGGCGTTTGAAAGTAGAGAGTGTGAGAGCGGAGCTGTGGTGATCGAGACGCATATTGAAGAAAATTTAAAACATGGCAAGATAAAAACTGACATAAACAGCCAAATGAAAAAAAAAAGAAAAGGTCAGGTAAGCTGGACCGGGTGGTGGTCACTCTTGTCGCTTTGTAGAAAACAAGAACAAATAGTGACAATTAATAACGCATGGGGTTAAACTAACAAAACTTCGTACTTTTGCGCTTGTTCCAGCTCATAAGCATTGTTACGAAGAAGACGAAACTGGCAGTGGCGCGGGACGGAGCGCTCGCGCTAGGCCAGCGGCCATTAAATCACCTCTTAACCATCGTTCATCACGCCTCATTCTTCGGCTGGCCGCCACGTTACATTTGGTGTGAGGTGCTGGGGTCCCTTCATCTCCATCCTGGTCACGGAGCTCCGGCATCCTGGGCCTGCCGTGGACGTCGGCCGTGAGTACCTGGTCAGCGCCGCACGGCCGTGCCCCAGCCCGCCCGACCTGAACCGACCTCGCCGCTCACCCCAGCCCCGTCCCCCGCCCGGACCACAAGACACGGCGACCCAAGACACGACGGACCCAAGACCCGACCGACTCAAGACCCGACCGACCCAAGACCCTGCCCACACAAGAGGCCACCGCCCCCCTGCCCCTGCCGTTCGGTGCGTCCAAGGACTTCGGCCGTCAGCTCCTGGCACCCTACGGCCCGGATGCTTCGTGAAACGGGACTCATCCGCCTATCATCTCATTCACCGTGGCGGCCAGCACTTCATCATCTTGTCACTTCTTTTCTGCAATGAACGCCATCACTGAATCACGCATCCCTTCGTCCACGTCTTCCTCAGTTTACGATCGAGACGATCGCTCGGTGGCCCCGGGTAATGTTACGAAGAAGACGAAGCTGGCAGTGGTGCGGGACGGAGCGCTCGCCCTAGGATAGCGGCCATTAAATCATCTCTTATCCATCGTTCATCACGCCTCATTCTTCGGCTGGCCGCCACGTTACAGTATTAATAACCATATGACAGTCTAAACATGAATGTTGATTTACAATGTCTGTAAAGGTGGAGATAATGGTGGTGAAAAGATTTATTTTGAGAGAGAAAGAAAAGTTACGGAAGATGAGTGGATCCTTAGTCCAGGGATACAGTGCTGAGGGCTGCAGCCTTGGTTTGTTCCACAAGGCGATGTTAATCATCCAGTTGCGAGCCGAGAAGAGCAGCTTTCTAGGTCTCCGGTGAGGGTGAGGGGGTGGGAGGAAGGTTTGGAGGATTTTGATAGTCCTACGTTGCATAATAGAAGCAGGGAACTAGGAATAGTGTGGACATTTGTCCGGGAGTTGAATAGGTTAGAAACGGTGTAGTAATTCTAGGTGTCTGTATGTGTGGGACTGATGTGTTGACTGATGTGACTACGTGTTGGTGCTGCATCGTAGCCTCCTCCCCCTTCAGGGAATGGTAAATAAGTACAGAAAGTTGGGCTAGTTGGTGTGGATTCATACTTAGCAGCGCAAAAAAACGAGGACCTTTACGCGAGGACTAACGACTTCAAACGAGGACTAACGCCTTTAAAAGCTTCCCTTTCGGGAATAAAAAATTAAGTTGATAACATGGCACTTTTCTCCGCGCACTCTCCTATCGGAAATATTCGCGTCTCTCTATTAGAACAAAAATAATAACTGGCGACTGGGCTTTTCTGGTTCCTTCAGCTTTCATGACCTGTGAAAAACGGTAATGACTACACCCCGTGCCATGTTTTCTTCAAGTCCGGCCATTCTCTCAGCTGTTGCTTAGAGTGTTGTTGAAGTTGTTCTTGTAGTTAATCGAATCAGGCTGCGAAGACTGCATAACCGATTCGTTGCTTGGTGTAAATTTTCCCCATTCGCCAAAGTGTTGCCAGCTGTGCGTTGATAGTATCGCTGCTGCTCGGATCCCGAGGTTTTGTTTCGCGGGGGTTTTGTCACACTTGCTCGACCTGTGTTTTCAGTACAGATTTGAAAGTTGTAGAAATGTTGTAGAAATTTTGTTGTAGAAATTTTGTTAGCATGTTGTAGAAATTTTGTTAGGGCTCTAAACGATCGGCGGCTTTATGGACGCTGCTCAGTATGATAAAAACGCGCTGACACGCCAAAAACGAGAGGGAAGTATCAAAGCGCCAACCGAGAATGACACACATATTTCAAGAGACGTTTAGAAAGTATCTCATGAATAAGTTCCAGTGAGAGCGAGGCTACCGTTCAGGACAGATACAGTGCAAAGCCACCTGACACAAGGAAGATCGCACTGACTTTGGGGCCCGGGAGTTTGGGTCACTTCTTTAAATAATTAAAATAAATTAAGAAGCCTAGGCTTAGCTAGTATCGTTCATTTATTTGCGCGCAGGTCCTGAAGGTAAGAATGTATGCGATAGACTTGTTAGCGTTGCACTTAAGAATACTTGCCAGTGCTAGCTGATTTGTGCTACAGCTGTAGGCTTTCGGCAGTCACACCCTCAGACGCGTTGACTACAAGCCAGACATTCCAAAACGAGCAGAGGGGCGTACAGGTGAAAGCTAAGTCATTTTTCTTATGAGACAGAAATGCGACAGTTCTCGAGAAATGCCGAAAACCGTTGGGTGCACAAGGTGCGCTCAAAAACTTTATTTTATCAGTACTACAAATTTATATGAGGCGCGCCCAATAAACAACTAAATTAATGCACAACCATCATCAGCATGACTACGCGCACTGCGTGACAAATGCCTCTCCCATGTCTCTCCACTTAACCCTGTCCATTGCCAGCTGCGCCCACCGAGACCCCGCAAACTTCTTAACCTGATCCGCCCACTTTACTTTCTGTCGCCTCCTGCCACGCTTGCCTTCGCTTGGAAACCACTCCATTACCCCTAATTACCACCGATTATCTTCCCTTCGCATTACATGCCCCGCCACAGCCCATTTCTTCTTCTTGATTTCGACTAATATGTATTAACCCGCATTTGTTCCCTCACGCACTAGCCCGCTTCCGGTCTTTTAACGCTACACTTATCATTTTTCTTCCCCCAATAATTGCGTTGCCCATAATTTAAGCTGATCCGTTTTCGTTAGCCTCCACGTTTCTGCCCCCATAGGTGAGTACCAGTAAGCCGCCGCGGTGGCTTAGTGGTTATGGCGCTCCGCTGCTGACCCGAAAGACGCGGGTTCGATCCCGGCTGCGGCGGTCGAATTTCGATGGAGGCGAAATTCTAAAAGCCCGTGTACTCTGCGATGTCAGCGCACGTTAAAGACTTCAGGTGGTCGAAATTTCCGCAGCCCTTCACTACGGTGTCCCTCATAGCCTGAGTGGCTTTGGTACGTTAAACCCCCATAAATCATAAATCATTGTCACTAACAGTAAGGTACAACTTCGTATGCTTTTCTCTTGAGGGATATTGGTGGGTTGCCATTCACTATCTGAGAGAACTTGCCATATCCGCTCCACGCTATTCTTATGCTTCTAGTTATTCAACCTCTCATTATCCCGATCAGCGGTCACTACGTTCCCTATGTGGACGTTTTCTCTCACCACTGCCAATACCTCGCTACTAATTGTGAACTGCTGTTTCCTTGCTAGAGTGTTGAACATTACTTTGGTTTTCTCCATGTAAATTTTTAAACCCACCGTTCTGCTCCACCTGTCCAACGCATTGCTCATGCTTTGCAATTCATCACCTGAATGACTCGGCATGGCGACGTCCTCAGTTAATCGCAGGTTATTTAGGTATTCTGCATTAACTCTTATCCCCAACTGTTCCCAATTCTGGCCTCGGAATACTTCTTTTAAAGAGGCGGTGAATAGCATCGGCGAGATCGCGTCTCCTTGCCTGACGCCCTTCCTTATTGGAGTTTTATTGTTCAGTTCATAGAGGAATATAGTAGCTGTGCAGTTGCTATGCATATATTCCAGTATTTTCCCAAGAACATTTTCCACACCCTGATTCCGCAAAGCCGGCATGTCTGCTAATGGTTCCACTAAGTCAAATGTTTTCTCGTAATCGAAATGGCTATATATAAGGATTAGTCATATTTTGCGCATTTATCTATCACCTGATTGGTAGTGTGAATATGACCTATAGGAGAATATCCTTTACGAAAGCCTGCCTAATCCTTTGGTTGACTGAAGTCTAAGGTTGTCCTGGCACTTTTAGCGATTACCTTGGCAAATTCCTTTAAGGCAACGGACAGTAATCTGAGCGGCCTGCAATTTCTCAAGTCTTTGACATCTCCTTTCTTAAGATTTAAGATAATTTTAGCGTTCTTCCACGGTCTGGTACGCTCAAGGTAATAAGACATTTCGTATACAAGGTGGCTACTTTTTCTAGCACAGTCTCCTCTCCAAGATTCAAGAGATGTGCTTTTACCTAATCTTCACCAGCTATTTTCCCCCTTTGCACTGCTCCCAAGGCTTTCTTAACTTCCTTTTTCGTTACTGACGGGATGACGTATTGCTGTGCGCTAGTGTCCCTCTCATTAACGTTCGGATAACATTGGCTACTGTATAAATTTGTGTAGAACTCTTCGGCTGCTTTAACTATCTCTTCTATATTGCTAATGACATTGCCCTCCTTGTCTCTTACTGCCTACATCTGGTTTTTACCTATGCCTAGTTTCTTCTTCGCGCTATCGCGTTAAAGCGCATCGGCGGCTATAGCATTCAATCCAGCTTCGTAGTAAGGCAAACATGAAGAACGTGTCAAGTAGAATAATAAGAATATTTTTGTGCAATCATGATGCCTATAAAACACCCATTTGCATATTCAGTACCTTAGTTGGCTTAGCGACGCCCACTTTCAAAAAAAATATTGCTTTCGTCCTTTCCTCTCATTAAAAAAAAATTTTCTCTCTCTTTCTACTACATTAGAACATTTCTACATTTCTACTAGATTTGGTCCAACATTAGAAAGATATACATTAATATATTTTAACAATACGAATACATTTTTATTGATTACTAACATTGAAAGGTCTTATAACATGTCGTCAACATACCGTTCTGCCACACATTCTGAATATTTACATTACGTTGAATTCTAAGAGTTGTTACCAGAAACCAATTCGATGGAGACCACGTAGCTTTTTGTCCAGTTGCACCTAATGCTTTCTCATCAAGCACGTCAGAGGCGTGAGATCTTGATCCTCAAAAGATGGACTAGCAGTTTGCACTAGGACTGAACATGCTCATCAACATCATTCATTGCATCACCCCGCTGCATGCGAATAAGCATGTTTTATTGACTGAAACGGCAATTGGCCACCCAGCTTTGACTTCACTTACCCTTCCACTCCTTCCTGGAGCGCTTGGCTTCTCTCGGGCTCGGGAGATTATCAGCGGGGCTTACCGTATCAAGCGCTCTTCTTCACTGGGCCTAAGTGCTGTCCTCAAAAAGAAAAAAAAGATTCCCTCTCCTCCTTACTCGACGAGCAATCATTTGCGGAATGCGTCCGACTATGCCATACTTCGTATGCGCTTCGCGTAAGCTATATTTAATGCAGGAACAAAGATGTGCCTGAAGACACTCGGGGATGGTCATTAAGCTTTCTTGCTAATCTCAGAGTGGACAGAAGCGCAGTTCTCGAGATCGCAGCTTTTTAGTCGGATGAAGCCTCGGATGCTGTCATTATCCTAATGGGTTTTTATCGCTTAGTACCGAGTTCAGTGGCCTTCTGAGCACTTGGCAATAAAGAAAACACTCAGTCGAGCCATAAACTACATGAAGAATTGGCAATGCCCTGTACATGTAAAAGAAGACGCCAATCAAAACGAAATGGTTTTTCTTCTAACCTTCAGCCGCCACTGTTGAGACATGTAGGAGAGCTTTTGTTGCGCTTGTTATAATGAGGAACGATTACGACAATAGGGTAAATATCACAGTTACAGTCATTCATATTACAATGTTATAAAAGATAACATTGTGAAACTTACCCTGTGGCGGTAATCTTTGTCCTTCTCACACTGGAAGCAAAAGGCTGCGCAACAGCATGGAATTCAGTACTCAAGACATCGTCTTTACTATGCAACCAAATGGCATACTTGCATTCGTACTCTTTTTTTGTCTGGTTACCTCTTTGCCTGAGTTACCTGCCTTTATATATATCTGGATGCGATTGACGTTGTTGCTTATTGAATGTTGCAGTTGCTGTACAGTTGGGTGCGAGCGTGGAGCAAATTTTTATATGACTTTATTTTAGGCTCCTGGAAAGGGCTCACGGACAGTTTATTTCCCATTTTTAGGATGAATGATTTCAAACTGTGAAATTCTATAAGGTACATTGCTATTTAAGAACAGCAAAGCTTGCACTGAAAAATTCAAAATCACACTGCGTATAGAATATTACCGCTTCGATGCAGCTGGAACGAATGCGCATATATCGCGTCATTTTCCACCGTTTACAAACCTTAGTTTGCAATTGAACCGCACAGACTGCCAATACAGAGCATATGATCCGCACGTTTATTGTATCCAAAAATAACACTGATCTTGGAAATAATGTCAAGTGGCTGAAAAAAAAAATCGAGATGCCGTCAGTACCGCGCGCGTTGTTGCTCTCAACAGTGCTTTTACACGTAATGTTTTAATAATGTAGCAAACGTTTTTTTAGAGTTTTCTTCGCATATTCGCAACAATTTTCCCCACTCTGCCATCCTCATACATGTTAAGTGAGCAGTGTGTAGTACACGACAATCAACTTCCCGTCAGAAAGAGAAAGAAGCCCAATTGCTGCTTTCATCTCTTGGTCAATATTTTTTACCCGCCATCTCATTTTCTGTATTCCCAGCGAAATACTAGCGGTGGCTTTTCCGCAATGGTTTGTCGTTGCAGTCATTGCGATTGCTATGTAATTGGCGGTTTTCGGCTAACAAAAATCGATCACAAAATTGAAAGGCCAATGAATGTGCGAGAATTGAGCCGTTGTGCAGCAATTAATGAATACTTTTGAGTGTTACAGTCCCGCTCAGATATAAGTTTTTCACACTCTTTGAGAAAAAAACAACGCCTACCGAAGATTAGAGGCTTTATTGGTGGTCGTGCTTTTCTTTATCGTCATCATTTTTTGCGAGAAAACTTAGGAGAGAGTTAAGCGTAGAAAGTTGGGCTAGTTGGTTGGTAGTACTATTGTGATACATTCCAGCTGTTTGTGAAATATACCTCAGTTGAAGTCCAGCGTTCGTCCTGTCTCGTCTACCTTCGTCCCTGTCTTTTTAGCCGCTGGAATGTATCACATTAGGAGAGAGTGTTCGCCCCAACAAAGACTACTATATCCGGCTCTGCGTTGTAGTGAAAAGTTCGTGCCGTCCTCAAGGATGGCACGAACTGTATGTTCAACTCCTTTCCGACCACGTCCCGTTGTGGAGTGTAATACGCCCAGCTGAACATCTTTCCTTTCTTTTTCTGCATTTGACAAATTCCGGCTTGTGCACCCCATTAGGCCTGCAGCAGGAGGTTCCATGTGAAGACATGGTTGTAGGGGCTCTTCAGAAAACTTAGCCTCGAGCCAAACTTGACCATTGTTCTCTCCGCTCGGCCAGGATTTTAAACAATTATTTATTGCTTCATTACAAAGCATGTAGGCAAACTGCAGTTGACAGGGAGCCCCGGCAGTGTTTTTTAGCCCTTTTATAACACAACTTTACATTGATTTATTTTCTATTTGGAGTTTGACAGTCATTTGTCACACTATATAAAGAAAAACACAAGCAAGCTTACGTCTGAACATTAGAACCAGCGCAAGTAGACTTGTACGCGCAACGCAGCGTTTTATGTGACTCCGCCTTCAGACATGATCGTGGACGAAACACTGAAGTTCTTTTCAATGAATAATATGTATTTGTCTATATGGTTATGGTTGATAAAGTGCGCAGTCTTATTAGGAGCTGCAATGAAGCAGCCATAAAAAAACGAACGTGGCTCTCTAATTCATACAATAAGCAGCGCACTGTCGATTCAAAACTCACTCTTTGCCTCTTGATTAAAAGAGATATGTATAATTTTCATTTGCATGCGTTTGTCCAGGACTCCTCTTTATTAATTGTCACATGCGTGGACTTCACTGGCTCTAGCCAGGGAACGACTCATTGCAGAGCTGGTGTTGGACCTTCTGCGTGCTGCTCTTCAAATCTTTTCCGTGCCTTTTCCGACCCAAATTATGTCTCTTCGAAATAAAATATTGTAACGCAGAAATTTGCGCCCTCCAAAAGAGGATATATCTTAAAAATTAGACAATTCATACTCCACCTTTATTTATCCAATTATTTCTACTTGATCACGAAAGTAATCAATGCAGCGTAGTTGGTGTGAAATGCGTCAACAGATTAGCTCTGTGTATAAAGTATATCGCCATGAAAACAGTGTATATGTACAGGTGTGTGCCGCACTTACCACGTCGATGGCGTGAGTCTGATACGATACACAGTCTACTTCTTTGCTTCTGAACATAATGTCTGGGTCACAACGCGGTCCTGTGCAAGCGCTGGCTCTGCTGGGAGGTAGTTCCTAAGAGGCAAGGCGGCCACGTTTTTTAGTTCTAATTATAATGGTTTGAGTGGGTCCTTCTCAATTTGCATTCAGAAACTGTATGTAGAAACAGTACCACGCGACAGTCTCTGCTTCACCCGTGCTGCCGTGCTTCCTCTTCTTGAGCACTTCGGTGCTCCTGGAGTGGTAGGGCAGACATTTTAGAGGGATACGTGCGTCATGGTATGCCGTGTTTTGGTTGACGTCGCATTGCTCTCTCCGCAGGCGCGCTGTTTTCGAATGGCGCCAGAAACCGCCCAAATTAGTTAAGTCACAGTGGCGAGGGCAGTCACGTTTTCTAAATTCTAAGAACTGGTACTCCTATTACCAAGGGCCGGCTACAAATCTATATTTGTAAGTTGGTGCCTGTCAGTAATACTTAAAAAATTGGCAGCGGCTCAGGTTGGTTAAGCCCGGAAATTGCGAAAGCAACTTCATCCGTTTCTTCAGCCCGCCACCGCTTCCTAGCTTGAGCGAATCGTTGCAGCCTTGCCTTGTGCATGTCGGACGACATGGCCTGACTGAAACGCACAGCGTGGTTACGCCGGGACGACTGCGACGAGCCGGGTCGGAGCCCAATATATCTCCGTCTGGCGTGATGGATGGATGGATGGATGGATGGATGGATGGATGGATGGATGGATGGATGGATGGATGGATGGATGGATGGATGGATGGATGGATGGATGGATGGATGGATGGATGGATGGATGGATGGATGGATGGA